>NC_079520.1:11793257-12003257 GCF_003711565.1 Takifugu flavidus
GCTCCAGAATGTGGAATTGTTTTCATGGGAGTCATTCCTTTGTGTGTTGCTCCGGAGATGACGCACTCTATTATCTTGGTTTTAGACTTCCACATCAGTGTGGAAAAGGTCATTCCATGACTCTTGTACATCCTTATTTGTAAGATATAACCTTCTGTCTCCGTCTCTCTCTCACTGATATTGGAAGGATGGGGCAGGGGGGGATTTCTTCTCGTCACACAAACTTTCATCCAGTTTAGAATTAGAGATGTCTGGAAATAAAGAATGCTGTTTGTGACCAACTGACGTTCCCACTGCAGATTAACCCATCGGAGGATGTTTAGCTTTCAATTGGCTCTCAGATCTATTGAGAGTTAGCAAAGAAAATGCACCCTTGTGCATTCCATAGGCGATGGGAAGAGGGGCTTTTGTGTTCTGAAGATATGGGATCATTAAAGGACAGCGTCTGTAGAGTAAAAGAAGGCCTTTGTCCGTAGAAAGAGTGTGAATGTGGCCATTGTGGAAGTCCAGAATCTGCAGTCAAAGTGAGGAGGGAGAGTTATTCTGATTCTCGATCTGCCATTTTGTTGCCTCTGTTGGTATAAAGTGGCACTATAGATTTTTTTTTCTAGAGGGGAAGATACAGGGAGGCTGAGGGGGTATTTGCTGCCCAAGCAGGCCATGGCATGGCTGTGTAGGTGGAGGCCGTAGGCAGAGACGCAGGAGAAACGTCATTATCATCTACTTGCGGCCTCTCTGCATATTTGCAGTCAAACTATGAGTCATGCATGGAAGTTAAAAACCACTGGAAGATATTTTTACCCAATTTTCTGGACTTGAATAAATGCTACAGCCAAATGTCTTATTTATCCTGGAATAAAAGCAAACAAACTGTCATCTATAAATAAAAAGGTACTAAAGAACATCTGGAGAGAATCACTTGGATAACTGAGGGTTCGATTCCATGAAACATTTCATGTGCGTCTGTAACAACACTGATACAACAGTTGTAAAGCAGCCGGATCTGTGTGAACGCTTGAGGCTCAAAACAGCACAAAAGTCTCCTTCACTCCACCTCAATTAGCATCTCCAGCTATCTCAGCCCGCTCAGGGTCCTGACACTTCTGACCCTCGGGTTGGGAAAGCCCAATTTTCTGGCTGCTCTCTTTGATCAGGCTGTGTCGACACTGATCTGTGGCTGACTGCGTGTCATCTCCTGCACAGATCGGGCAGTGGGGCCTGCTGCTGCCGCTGGTATGCGGACACCCAAAGTTGAAATTGTCCTCATCAATGGGGGTCCCAGTCTTTTCTAAAGAACAGGGTCTTCAGACTGTGACTCAGTGCGGCCACATCCAAAGCTTCCTTTCTGCAAACCACAGCAGTATACACAGGAGTGTCACAATTTTCCACACTCGTGCGCCACAGCAGGCTGCATAAACAAGTGGATAACGGACCACAGTTGGTCACACACACTTACAGTTCACCACCCACTGTGTCCCACCATGCATTGCAGGACAAGCACATGCATCCAGTGCATATCTGTGTTTGTACAAACCAAGTGGAAGTTGCGAAATGCTGGAGTTCTGTGTTTATGCGGCGTTTGACGGCTGACCTCCCCTCGTCCAGCTCTAACCATCATGTCTGTTTTTTGTGTCTGACAGGGTGGAAAGAAGCACAGTGGCCCATGTGGAGGAAGAGACTGCAGCGGGGGCTGTAAATGCTTCCCAGAGAAGGGTGCTAGGGTAAGTCTGAACTGTGCCGTAAACTCTGTGATTCCATTCGTCTGATACAACAAGCAAACTGTCCGAGGACAGTAAGGGGACTTTCATTGGAACTGGTCTCCATGGCAACTATAGTTACTGCCCAATATAGTTTAATAGAAGTGATGATCAATTGAGCTTTGATTGAATGATTTATCTTGCCTTTAAATCCTTTTTTATTAGTAGTTTTTGTACACTTTGTGATGGGAAATGTGTTTTTACAGATGGCGTACCACCTTGTTTTTTTAATGGTCTTTTCAATCAACTTTAATTTCTTCCTTTACCTCAAATAGTAGTCAAATATCACATTATACGAGTAGCCCGGTGGGAACAGCTACCATCTCAGCCTCCTTGAAAGTGTCACAACCGTATAGAAATACTTATCACACTTCCGTACAATCAAAGTGATGAAACTGGCACCATTAGGCTCAGTGAGAGACGTCAGAGAGGAACAGTGGTGGGAGCCATTAGGGGCTGAATGAAAGGCTGAAGACACGGGAGGGCCAGCGGGTTTGAAGTCCAGAGACAGACGTAGACTAAACATGTGGTGATAACAAGCTCAGAGTGAGTGAGCCTTGGTCTGCATGACTAGTTTTCCTTTTTTTTTTTAGATACATTCAAGATCCTGAAATAGTTTTTAAATGTCACCGTTTGTTTTGTTTTAACGGCCCACACTTCTGAAGTTTTTATCCTTACTGGTGTCTTACACTGGTTTATAGTGGGAGTGACAGATCACACATTAAAATTAAAGACAACGAAGAAGCAGTATAAACTCAGGCCTTGTCAAAAACACCAGGCCAGTAGGAGGCGATAAAGGCTGCAGCACTCATAGTAATACTAGACAAGGCCTCTCAAACATTCAGTGAACGTTTTAATTCAAATTGGCTTAAAAAACATAACACTTTACTTGGGACACAGTTGATTAGAAGTGGGCACTAGGAGGTGATAAATTATGGTGTGACGTCATTTTTGTGCCAGCCAACGCCACTCATTCACAGAAACACAATGTCATTGGGCTTGGCCCATTTTTCATGTTAACCTGAGCAGGATTATGGATTCGGTTAGATCCAAACTCTGACACACCTGCAATTTGTTTGTCTAGTCTCAACTTACCCAGGAACAACCAGAGCTCTGAAAATGGAGCCAAAACACAAAACTGAACCATATTCAGTACATCAGAACATGGGGGAGGTCCTTTATACGACACGTACAAGTAAAATAAAATGTGATTTGTTAAGAAGATTTCCCAGATCATAAAGGGACCTGTTCACGTTGGTTCTCCAGTCTTGTAAAAGTGCTCATAGGAGCAATAAACATCTCCCGTCAGCTGTGGTCAACTCGTGCACTGAAATCAACGCTACAAAAGTCCCCATTTACCAAACTGAGCAGCTCCTGTGGGAGGCATTCTTCTCAAGGATAAGATTTTCCTCACAGCTGAACATATGGCAGCTACCAAGAAGTTCCCACAACACTGCAAATATAGGAAAACCCCAAAAGAGAGAGGAAGTTCCACATTCCACATCTGAAGGCCTGATGACAGGCTCGGCGGATTACCTTCCTCTTCCTCCTCTTTGCTGTTGCTCCGTATCAGTCGCAGGAAAGGATGTCAAACACTCAATGTGATAATGGCGGTGCCCAGAGACACCACGAGGCAGCGGGCCCTTCACATCATCTGCACTTTTTCTTAGAAACAAGTCTGAAACCATTTTTGAATATTGTTACTGGAAGTAATAATGTTTTATTTTGAAACCATTTTTGAATATTGTTACTGGAAGTAATAATGTTTTATTTTGCCGTCAGGTGCTGTCTTCCATGCACCACTGAACTGATGGGCTTATTAAATAAAAGAGAGATTGGGGTGAATTCACTGAATTGCTGCTGTTTTTCTCCGTATCCACATGATCCTTCCCTGGAGGAGAGTCATAGTGATGACTGCTTCCCTGAATGGGTCGGACCTTTTGCAGCTGTCCGGACTGGCTGTGACCTGATACAGCTGTGGCGATCAAGCAGAGGATGTTAACGTGTGATGGCGGCTGCGCTGCGTGTCAGGGTCTCTGAGCGGCTGCTATCATGTTCACAGGCGTCTCTAAACTCACTAGTGGCTCCATCACAGTCTTTTTTGATCTTCATCACATCTGTGTCCATTTTCTATGCATTTGCCATCCCAAATGGATGCTATCAGAGTGCACGTTTGGAGTTGGGAGACTGTTGACTGTTGGAGCGAGCGTGTTAAAGTTATTCATGGAAATGATAACACATGAGGTATGTGCACGCTGTGTACAGAGTTCCATGTAAAGCCAACCTATGATGACAAACTCAGCCTGCGATTTCTTCTGCTCATTCACCCTCTTCAGAAAACATCTGGAGGCTTTTACTGCAGCCTACCACCAGAGGGCAGTCTCTATGTTTTGGCCTTACATTTGGAGGGAACTCTAAAATCTATGGTTTTCAATTTGTTTACATTTAATAGGTTCATTTTTTGGAGTTTCTTGAAATGTTTCACATCTTATTCTTTTGAAAATCTAATATTTTTTTTATTTATTTTAAAGATGTGATGAAAGTGCCACATTATGTGCACTGAAAGATGGAAAGATGCCCCAAAAACCAGAACGAAGCAGTTCATGGAGGCAATGAAAGAATTATGGGGACTTTTAGCATTAGTGGAAAGTTCATAACAGGAAAGAATTTGATCCTTTTCTCAAAAGACACAAAGACATAAATCCAGGCTGAGATGGGAGACCATGTCCGAGAGGGTGAATGAATGAAACAGATTGTTTGGAGGGGGCTCCGCATATTAGCGATTATGCCTTTTCCCTTTTCTGCTTTGGTTGAGAGCAGCGTTTTGGCGAGTTCCAGCATGAACGCCCACCCCCCTGGCAAAGAGCTCAGTGCAGGCGGACAGGAAAATATCAGGCTTCTCACAGCACTCTTCCAAATGTCCTCCTCTTTCTGTACCGCTAGATCAGAGGTGTCAAACTCAAATACCCAGTGGGCCAAAATTCAAAACTGGGACAAAGTCACGGGCCAACACTGATATTTATTGAAAAATATCTTCCTCCAGCTATAACAGGAAACCTTTTGATATTTATATATTTAGTAAAATACCAGCTGGCCAGCTCTAATAGTCAATCGGTATGGTTTCGCGGGCCAAATATTATTACATTGCGGGCCAAATTTGGCCCATGGGCCAGAGTTTGACACCTAGTCGCTAGATGATTCAACAACAAAGATTGTCAATAAACAACAAAGCAGAAAGCGCGCAGTGTATACAGTCTCTTAATCTGAAGGGCTGTTTTATTTGTTTCCTGTTCTTGGAACCACAAAAATCAGAAATAAATCGAATACCGGCATCGAACTGCGCTGCAGCTCTGTTATGGTTCTATTAAGCAGAGGAAAAACATCAAAAAGGACAAACGGTGTGATGCTGTCCTGGGAAAAGCTGCCGCTGCTGATGTCGGACAGGAAATGACGCGTCTCAGGATACTGAGCACAATGACAGCCCACTGATCTCTTTTATAGACGTGGAGGGTCCCTGTTTTGTGGGAACATTTATTGGATCAGGATGTCGCTAAAAATGGCGCAGATTTCCATAGCAGCACCGTTTCCTGTCGTGTTCGCTGATACAATACTGATTCAGGAAGGATCAAAGAGAATTTTAGAATATGATAAATACTGTATGTATTCACTTAAAGGTGCTGGTGGGATATTCTCCAGGTTCTGCTTTTGATGATAACAATGAGGTTATTTCACAACAGCTCAGCACATAAAACTGTCTCTGAAATCTCTTTTGTTCCTGGCAGCGGCGATTGGTCTGAAAGTCGTAATTTCACTTTGGCAACTCGTGCTTCTAAATATGCATAAGACTTTTCTTCTATACGCAGTTCGGTCTCTGAATTCAGCCATATTTCCATCCAGGGGTCTGTCAGTAGAGGATGAGAGATGAGCCAGAACAGCATGTTAGCTGCTCCTGCATAGTCATATTGCACAGAGACGGTTTTAATTATTTACTGTGCTTAAAATCCTCAACCCGTCCTAAGACTGGATCTGGGGGGGCATCGACTTGATGAAGAACTACATGTAAACATGTTGGACGGGACTCAAAAACCTGCTGCCATCACTAAAGCTCCTGGACTGGAGTCCACAGACGTGTTTTTTTTCTTATGTGAAAATTAAATCTGAGCTGCAGGGAGATGGGTTTGGAGAGGAGCCCAGAGAAACATGCTGCAGACAGCTGCTTGTTAATGTGCCATGTGAAAACGGGTAAGGCCTGGCGCAGGGAGCTGCTGCTACACATCCATCCTTTTAAAGATCTCAGCCACTGTGTGAAGTTAAAAAAAAAGAAAAGAAACTCTTAACAGGGCTGTTAAAGCTCCACTCCTTCCACCTTCCTTGCACGTTTTAGGTCTTTTCCCCTCCTGGACCCCACATAACAGCTAATGTGGAATTTTTCTAAAGTGATTAAGAACTTTAAATGAATAAATGAAAATCCAGTGCCAGGCTTAAAAACCAACGCTGGGTGTAAGAGCAAAGGTAAGCAGTCACATCTGACTCAACTTAAGTTGTTTTACTGATGACCCGTGATGACGGAGGTAAAGCCCCAGCAGTGAGGAACAGGCAAGAGGGTGAACAGGACAGAATTAGAGCCTCAACGCCTTCCAGTTACATTTTTACCAGAACCTTTTATTAAAGAAATCACAAATTCAGCTTCTCTCACTCAGGCTGGAGTCCAGATCTTCCTCTTCACTCTGTTTTTTGCCCAATAACTCAATAAAATAGGTCCAGGTCATCAGCCCTTGAGACCTTCTTTGATGATGTTTGTGCCTGTGGGTGCAGACTTTTTTACATCTGACAGTTTATCTGAACAACATCTGTTTAGTAATAGTTGGATATTAGTTCCATTTTTAAGTGCTTTGACGTTTCTGCACTACAAAAAGTCGAGATTATGCACTTCAGGAGACGGTGTGGTGCTGCCGCCAGACACAAAAATACTCGGCATGGTTTATAAAACAACTACAGAAGACTGTGCTGTATTTCTCTGACCTACTTGATTCTCTCTGAGGTTCACATGATTCTTTAATTCTCTCTTTCAAAGCGGAGTTTGACCATCTGTCCTGCTCCCGACTAGAGTCCAAACGGTTCAGGAAAGGTTTTGGAAATCATGAGTGTTGCTGGAGAAGAAGAGAGCTGTTGTTGGCCTGAACAAGGGTTTTTACTGTTGAGGGAAATAGAATTATTATTATTATTAGACAGTACTGAGGAGCGGATGCGGCTGAACACGGTTTTCTAATGAGCGTTCTAATAACTCTTTGTTATTACTGTAGGATTTAGTCACATCTGTCTGAACCTCCAGGTTCAAGACTGGAATTTTGTTTTTACCACAGATTTTAAACAAGGTAGAATTTGTCTCTGTTCATTCCAAATCAGTGTTGTTAAGGTGAATGAATCAGTTTCCATTCGGAGATTGAGCATCAGCTATGGCAGCACATCAGGCTGCTTGTGTTGTCCTCAGTCAGAGGACATGTTGAGACCATTACATCGGATGTTCCATTGCATGGCTGAGCCTAGATGAGCCTTTACATGTAGCGTGGACCACTCAGGAATATGGAAATAAGCTCTTCAATGTCCCATAACATGGGTGACCTATGGAACCTGCAACCCTCTGTGTGTAATTCATGTTTTCTGTATGTGATGATTGGAAATAACCACAGAAATCCACCTTCTGCCTTTATTATCAGTAACATCTGTTACTTTAGTATTTTCACAGTCGAGGTTTCTTATGAGAAAGTGGGTAAATACGCTACAACCTCCGCTGCTCGCAGCCGGGAATCGTTCTGGTCGGTGGTAGGAAAAATGTGACTAGAGTTCTGGGTCACCACGGTAACAGCATGTGTTCCCCATCAGGCCTTGTTGTGAAAGCTTCATTGGGGGCGAGCTGAAGAGGAAACAGATCACCTCCACGTCATCTGTTATTTATTTCTCTTTTCTGAGAAAATCATGCTTTAATGCCGACGCTTGGCTCAGCGCTCTCATTATAGGACAGCGCCTTTAACTGTAACTTTGAAAATAACTATTATGGTGCCCTTTTGCATTTTTTCTCACAGAAGTAGACCACAGGATTTTTTGGAATCACATTGGAGCTGTGTTGTTTGTTAAGACGAACAGGATTAGGGTACATACCGACTCCACAGCAGCTGCGGCGGCGGGTGATGCTGCATCCCCTGGTGGGAAAGTGGAAAAGAAACATTTGAAGCTGGCAGAATTGGCCAACGTGCAGCTGTGTGCGTTTCTGGGTGTCGAGAGAGACATGATGAGGATTACATGTGAATCCTCAGCTGTTATAATGGAGAAGAATCACCAAGAAGACATTCTTGTCTCTGCTGTGGGTCAGTGTGGTCCAGGTCCTGGGATTCTTGTGGTCTCTCTTATTCAGGAACAGGCCAGGTTATAGACCTGAGCTCAAGTTAGGTTAGAATGCTAACCAAGCATGCTAGCTCCCAAATATTAGGCTATGTTATGGCTGACAATAAGGCACATAACAAACATTTATTTGGTGCTGGATAAATAATCATTTGAAGGCGAAGCACAACATTATTTCACAAATTTAGTTAGCAAATTCTATTTCATGTACAAGGTCTATTTGTGCGTGCTCCAATTTTGTAACTTAGATATTGCAGTCCTTCATATAAAAGGTTTCAGGTCATAAATTATTCATAAAAATTATAATAAATAAATTATAATGACAAGAAATGGCCAGATAATTACAGTCATTTATCTGTAATTGGATTGTTTCTTATTGGGGGTAATATTGGACTTGCTGAGGCCTCCAAGGCACAAGTAACCCCAAAAGCCACTAGATTTTATTATTTTGGTGATGACATTGATAAAAGCAGCACTGAGGTTCTCGAGGCAACGCTCCCATGATGTGACTTCCTCACTGACACTCAGACACTCCATCCAAGCACGCAGGTGGCCAGAGCTGCGGCTAACACCTCATTTGAGACCGCTCGCCATATTTGCACTTTCTCACATGCACACATGCGTACTTGTGCACAGCCCACAGCTGTGTCCTGCACAATACGCGACTGGAATACAGACTGGAGACAGGCCATTCCTCCGGCATGAGGCAATATCGCAGGTGTCAGATCCCAGCGACCTCTGGGAAAGCTGGAGGTCCAAACTGTTCTGTTCTCTGCCTTGGACCCCCCCTCAAATCCCACCACCCCAGACTGTCTCACACACAAACGTCTGAGTGGAACCACTGGTCATTAGCAGTTCTCCCCGTGTCAGGCCTCTGGCACGTGCACGGGCACGTGCTGTGTGGAAATGACATGCTCGTGACTGGTTCTGTCCTTTATCTCGGTCTCTGTTTTACATGACAAATTCTAAAAGGATGAGTCAGATTTTCCAGTGACACCTGGCTGGAGGTTTATCGCCATAGCAACCAAACATCCTCGAATCCACCTGATCCTTCTCTAACAGTTGTCTTCTGTTGTTTTAGCACATAAAACTTTTGGATCTATATATTTTAGATCTGCCGATGCTCCACCATCGTGAGACAAGGTGTTTAGATTCACTTCCTTCCGGGCAGAAATGTGGAAAGCTGACCTACCGGACATCTAGCAGAGGATCTAAACACTCTAATAGCTATCCAAACATCATCTACAGATGTTTATTTGTTCTGCCTGACTTCTGCTTGGGGGTATCCAACTGAGGACCCTTCTACTCCTCCAAGCAGAGCCCCCTCTAACCCCTGGTTTCCTCTATCAGTCCGCGGGGAGCTAAGCTCCGTTTCTCCTGTGGGCATCACGTAGATGAGATGTGGATCTCCAGGAAATGAGGCCAAGAAAAAAACATAGCCAAGAAAAACACGCGAGCTGGGCCTAAGAGCGGTGGGAGAAAATCCACTAAAGTGTCTGGGCCTGATTGTGGGAGTCTGGGAGAGAGCATGTTTGGTCTTTACAGGCTGTGATTACAGACTTTCCGTTCTTTTTAATTTTTTTATATCTCTTCTGTCATTTTTGTATTTTTTTCTGTGCTTTGCTGGTGGAACTGATTGTTGGCCTTGTTGCTCAGTTGTCCACTGCATTATTCACTGCACAGCTACAAAAAAAACCTAAACAATGGATCCTGCTGATGCTAATATAGCATTGCTATTTACCAAACAACATGAGTGAGTGGCGAACATTATTGTGCTCTGGGGTTATTGGAGCTCGTGCGGCATTCCTGTGGAGAAGAACACTGTTGAGTTAAACCAACAATAAAAGTTCCTTCATTTATTTTAAGACCTCCAGCTGACCTCCTTTATCTGACATGACCGCTCTACATTGTGCCTTCAGGAGTCAGACTCTAGAGCGTCCTGCTTCTATATGATGATGACGTCACTATTTCACGCTGTCTTGTGTCCTGCAGTCACCAGCAAGTTAAAGCGAAGAACTTGCATGTGATGAAGACCACAACACTCGTTTTTCTCAACTGAAATTGCTTGGATGTAGCTTTACTGCACAGAAACATTCGATTATTGGCTAACTGTTAGCTTAGCTTCAAACCTCGAACAATGACGATGTTTTTTTTGTTTATTTGTCACAACAGATTGGACCTAGGGTGCCATGTGACGTGTTATCTACTGATGTAACAGTGCTGAAAATAGTCTTTTCCCTTTTTTTTTATAAAATCAATCTAAAACTAAACTATCTAGCAAAAGAAGACGATCATTAACGGGAGTGATGTCCGATATCCTAATCTCAGTTCAAGATTTGGTAGATAATGAGTAGAACTAAAGTGACATCATCTCTGAGGCACCTTATTCCACGACTTACTGATTTGGTCATAAAGGTCAACTCATCTTCAGACAGTGAAACGACCCGCTGCCATATTCTGCGTTTAAATTTAAGATCCTTACTTTAATGTAAGGTGATATATCCAAACTGAGCTGGCTTTGGTTCTAATGGTGTAAAATGTCATCCAGACAGAACAGAGGGGGCTTCCGGACGTTTGTTTATCGATTTGTTTTATTTTCCTCTGAGGTCAGAGGTCAGCACGCCGGGCTGTCTGTTCCCATCCTCGGCTCTGCCTCGGGGGACAGTCCAGATGAAATTTATGGTGTCAAACGGGGGACTTTTATTAGTTCTGTGATCGAGGAAAGAGAAAAGTAAACACACCCACATACATACAGACACACACACAGTCATCATAGTTACCATTTGTCATTGTGGATTAGGCCAATTTTCTCACAGTGTCTTTATTAAAATACATGGGGGGGTCGAGAAAAGCTGATGACAAAAGAGAAATTAGGAAACTTTTCCCGGATCAGTGAGCAGTGCTAACTAACTTTTGGTAAATCATGTCTTGTTATGGAGCTTAATGGGTTTGGATCTGTTTATTGTTGCTGGCAACAATGACAACAATGCAGCTGCCCAGAAGAGGCTGGATCACCAGCGCGGAGGCTGGATCACCAGAGCAGAGGCTGGATCACCAGCGCGGAGGCTGGATCACCAGCGCGGAGGCTGGATCACCAGCGCAGCGGCACATCACACTAAAGTGGTGCTAACCGCTGGTTAAGATGTTTGGTTAAGCAGAGTAAATCTGTCCAGTGGGCACCAGCTCCGTCCTTATCAGGACTCACACATGTGGAATGGAACAGGAGGTTTTCCAAGTCCTCCTCTCACATTCCTGCCGCTGAGAAAGTTGGAGCTGGGATTAGTGTTTGTCAGTGATGCACAGATGATATACAGGAGACGGGCTAAGTCTCTGGAAGAACCCCTGCTCTGACGAGGACAGGCCTGGTGTGGCTTTACTTGCTACACACTGAGTACCAAAATACACATTCTACCACTAAAGTGAGGACATTTGGGTGGGTGAAGACGGGGTTTTAAGAATGAGGTTAGAACTGGTTTAGGTTAGGTCAGGGGATTAGTTAGGATGGTTAGGGTTAGGGCCTGAGGAATGCATTATGTTAAGAAAAGTCCTCACAAGGATAGAAATAAGTGACAGAAGTGTGTATACATGCGTACATGCGTGTGTGTGTGTGTGTGTGTGTGTGTGTGTGTGTGTGCGTGTGCGTGTGTGTGTGTTACTTTATGGGCTTCAAATGAGGTGAGAAGTGACTGGATAAAACCCAGACACCGCTTGCAGTCCCTTGTCAGAAAGGACTGGTTTATTACTCTGTAATAAACACTCTTCCTTATGCTTTAACGGAGTGTTTTGGTTTAGTATTTTTAGTTCTGCGTTCAGCTTTTGTCTGTTTTTAAAGGCAAATATTTACTTTGAGAGGAACTATTGACTTTTTTGGCCAAGGCTGTGTCTGTGTTTTTGTTGCTATAGTGTTCATTTCACAAATCTTGTGTGGACATAAATGCTAGTTTGATAAACAGAAAAGATCTTTATTGTCATTGTTTTGGAACAATAAAAACCAGCATTAAACTGCTCCAAGTGGGTAACAGAGGGAAGCAGGGGGCAGCTTAATCTTCAACTGTCTGGAGCCTCACAATTAATCCGGCCTACGAACCAACAAAACACGAGAAAGCCATTTTTCTCCCGATGAACAATATCGAGCAGAAGCACAGCTGGCAGCTGTGACGACCCCAAGTTTCTGTCAGGCTTCCTCAGATGTGTCTCGTGCAGACAGAAAATCCCTCTGAGACACGTTAGAGATCTGTGTATGATCCTCTGACTACATTTGACTTGCGTTTATTTTCTGCTCGGCTCTCTTTAAACTTCTGGACATTATTTACCTCAGAGTTCCACTCGCTTCCTTCTCATCGCCGCCGTGACTTCGGCCAAAGCGGCCGCTGATGGACGGGTTGTCGTATCTCGTTAACAAGGTACGTGAGATGAGGTCTGAAGGAAGGACATGAGCCATTTGTATGAGGAAGGAAAATAAAGCCGTGCAGACGTTGTGCGCTTCAGGGCCGGAGGCCGTCACGTGTGTCCGTAAATGCATAATCTGGTAAAGTCATGAACCTTCTAATGCAGAGAGCAGACCTCATCGTTCAGCTCTGATCTTCCACATTTTCTTCTCTCCAAGGTCCTCTTGTCTTTGATGGAGAAACTCAAAACATCTTGAGCAGCCGCTCAGTCTTCAGCCCTCACTTTGCTTGAACCATCAGCTGCGTTTGATTCAGTCAACCACTGCATCCTTCTCTTCTACTCTCTTTTGGGTCCTAACCAGCTCTCCTCTGGGGTCCCCCAAGGATCAGAGCAGGGGCTGCTGCTCTTCCATTCATCTGCTCACATGGCTTTTCATGTCACGACACCTCGATGAACCCTCAGTCTCAGATCTCAAACTGTCCCTGGGTTATATCCGGATGGATGCAGGACCACCAGCTCCACCGTATCCCTGGTAACACTGCTCCTGTTTTTCCTGACCAACCAATCCATTCATCTCAACGCTGACATCAACAATGGCACCTTGTCTCCGGCTTTTACCAAAACAGTTTGAAATCACCGAGTCACGATTGATGATCAACTGACTTTTTTGATCATGTTCCCTCCGTCTGTTGCGCCACTTTCACCATTAGAAGAATCCAACCTTTCCTAAGCCAGCATGCACCCAGCTGCTGGTACAAGCCAGGAAGATCTCCTGCACTGACGGCTGCAGGAGAGTCGTTGTCCTTGTTTCTGGCATGAGCGTCGTCTGGCAAAGCCACCTGCACAGGCACGGCGATCCTATTTTATAACTGAACATTATAAACTTTACAGCTTCCTACTTTATAACTATTTCCATAGCTTGTTCTCCAATGGAGGAATGACCTCCCGAGCTCTGTCAGGGCTAAAGCGCCCCTCTCTTCCTTCACAAAGCTCTTGAAGACACAGCTCTTCACAGAGCATCTGCTCTCCTAATTGCTCCCCTTTATATCCGTCTTCACTCCCTCTCTGCAGCTCTATTAGGTCGTTTTAATAGGTAGTTTAGGACTGTAAGCTAGTATTTTTTTTACATAGCTCTCAGTTGCATGGTGGCTTTCACTGTAAGTCGCTTTGGACAAAAGCATCGCCTGGGAATTCAACCAGCTTAATCCTTAAAAATGTGTTCCAGTCTTCACTGGACGCTTTTGTTTGGTGGTCAGACTCATGTTTCCCCTTTTTGAGGTCTCATCTCTGCAGTCTTTCCTCTCACAGAGGCATGCTGGGTAATTTGTAGGCTTATATTAACCACTCAGCAATGACAGGAAGGGAGAGAATACGGGAGGGATAAAGAGGAGATGCTATGGGGGGGTAGGAACACTGGGGAGTTTTAGAGAGAAAGGAAAGAACGCTAAGTGGAAGTCCTGTGAGCAGATAAGAGTGGGGAGTAGAAAGGGGAGAGAGGAAGTGAAGCTGTGGAGGATCAGGATTGGGGGGCCCACGGCCTGCTCACAACCCCAGACTTTAGTGCCATATTCACTCCCAAGTCACTGGTCAGCAGCTTCCCTCCAGTAACAAAGCTCTTTCTTGTGGGGGGGCTCAGGGCCCTTGGCTGCTTTCATCCACATGCACTTTATCGTCCTGAGCTCACTATCAGGCGTCTGCTACTCGGCTTAAGTCACGCAGAAAGATCCAGACCATAGTGAACCGCAAAGGTCCTCCAGACAACGATCTCTTCCATACTTATCTACACCACATATGGTCTCACTCGTGTGTATACTGTACACCCAGTTTATTAAAGAAAAACACTTTTAAATTATGACTCTCCCTTCCTGTTTTAACTTTTTTTCTTTTTTTAAAAAAGGAAGGGTTAGCGCGACAAATTTATTTTTAATGAGGATGATGATTTACAGTCCTGTAAGAGAATTCACATGACTTCATATGCTGGAGGGATTTTTTTTTTTACCCATAATTCAGGATATTATCAGTAGAAACGCCACTCACTTGGTCGCAGGAAACCTGCTGCTCTGGTGTAAGTCTTTCCTGTCTCCTGTTTCCCTTTGGCAGAATCCTCCTGCTGAGTTATTGGGTCCCTGTGAGAGACGCGTTGCCTTTAGATGCCCCTCTAAGGAGTTCAGTCCTTAGGACAAATTACCAACAAGTTCCATCTTTTCATTAAAGCTAGATTTTAGTATTGCGAGCCCATTGTCCTTCTATAGGCAACAGCTGCAGGGCTGAGACTGGAGCAAAGACAAAACACACACCCGTTTCAAAAAGCCACTGAAAGACAGACGCACACACACACATTAGCCCTCGAGGCTTTATCTGCCTCTGATTTATCTGAAAACTTGTTGAAATAGTTGTCTGATGTTGAGGCTCCTAGCAGCTCTTTGAATTCCCTAAAATGCCTTTTGTCCAGATTTCATTTAACAGCTGTCAGTCAACATTGCTGCCTTTCCAGGAGGAACCTCAGAGGTCCTCACACACCCTAGTTCCAGGGTACTTTTCCCCTCACATGTTTTTCAGCTCTTGTAAAGATGCTGCTCTCATCGCTCCGTTTCCGTCACAGTAAACCATCTTTGACTCTTCACCCACTCTCCCCCACTCCAAGGACGGCCCTCTCCTGCAGTTCTTTATCTCTCCTGACTGCATCCAAGTGCTCTCTGGGACATCACTGGCACACACTGCATCCTTTCTTGCACAAACTCTGACATATACAAGGGTGTGTGTGTGTGTGTGTGTGTGTGTGTGTGTGTGTGTGTGTGTGTGTGTGTGTGTGTGTGTGTGTGTGTTTAGACACCTGTTTGGCATCGCCTACCTATGTTGAAATGTGTTCTTCACTGTCTGCCAGAGTGTGTTTGTGTCTCTCCTTTTTGAACAGGCTACGGAGTTCTTTCATTAGGCAGAGAAACAACAAATATTTTACTGCCAGATCACATTTTAAAGCCATCTTTCTGTCAAAACACATTTAAACTCAACCAGAGGCAAAAACAAAAGTACACCCCAGACTCAAAATTCTCAAAGTTCCAAACAGAGCTTGATTCTTTGACCAACATCTGGGATTTAATTCTTTTTAAATTATGATTAAAGGTGCATTTCAAAAGTTGGTATATAATTAAAGGTCTGAGCCCTGATTTATAAGATATTCATTCATAATTTGAATAGCTAGAGGAGTAGGCTACTAAACTTTATGAATGTAAATGAAAGTCCAGTCGGGGGAGTGTGCCAGTATATCTTCCTACATGTGCTAGTGCTCTGATTTTGTACTTTTAAATGTTGACCACTAGGTGGCTGCAGAGAGCGAAATACAAAAACTTGAGTGTTGGCTCTCTCTTGTGGAAATATCAAAAACCACATTCAAATATTTATTTTCCTGTCATAACAATGTCAATCATCTCAGCTGTTTTAACCATTCAAAATTGATAAATACATTCATTTATATAAATTCAAAAATGTGGTCTGTCACTAATGACAATGGTCTATTCATCATGTTTACTCCTTCAAAAACTGTTCTTTTATTTCTGTCTGTTTATTTGTTTGTGTGTTTGTTTTCATTCAGGGTCAGCCAGGGCCTCTTGGCCCTCAGGGCGATCGAGGGCCTCCAGGTCAACCAGGTGATCCAGGTATCCATGGACCAAAGGGTCAAAAAGGTGACCGGGGCCGCACCGGCATCTTTGGTCCAAAAGGAAACGTGGTAACGTGTTGCTCTCATTTCTAACAGTCAGATAAACTGAACAAATGGTGTCCTTTCATTTAGCCTGATCTTTGTGTGTCCACAGGGACTGACTGGTGTTCCTGGCTTTTCTGGGAGTAATGGTATTCCTGTAAGTCCATGCACCAGTACAAACCAGGCTGTAGTCCAGGCTTCCTTTTGTGCAAGAAGCTGATGTTTCATTGGTTCTGCAGGGCCACCCAGGACAAGGTGGGCCAAGGGGAAAGCCAGGAGCTGACGGCTGTAATGGAACTAATGGAGAACCAGGGTTAGACGGGATACCTGGCCGTAATGGACGTCCTGGCTTTTCTGTAGGTGCAACTGTTCCTGTCTGGATCATGAAGGTCAAAACACTGGTATGTGTTTCCAGTAAGTAAACAGCTTCTCATCCCAGGGCCAACCAGGAAGGAAGGGGGAGAAAGGAGACACTCTGGAACTACACGTTTACATGGAGCGTTTCCGGGTGAGCAAAAATGCAACATTTGTGTTACGCATATGATGAACTTTTGTAGAAAAGAATAAACACATTTGGCCAGTGTAACATTGCCAAGATCACCAAAACGTTAGGACTACTGACGATCAGTGATTGACTATAACATCTACTGAAATACTGCTGGGATTTTAAGGAACATGGAGTTTGTCTGACTCCTCCTTGACATTGTAGAGGTTTCTGTTCACCCAAATATACGGAAAATGATTAAATCTAGGATTTGAGTTCTTGATTAATATCTATCAATATTATGTCATTTTAAAAAGTTACCAATAGATATTCAAGAAACTGTAAATCATTCAACTCTTGCGTTTCTTTGATTTTTAATAAAGTTCTTTTAATGATTTTTTTTTTACTTTTACTTAAACCTGAGGGGGGTTAAATATCATTATGATTCTTCTGGTTTCCCCCAGGGAGACTTTGGAGCACCGGGATCAAATGGAATACTGGTAAGAGATATTACAATAATTCTTTCTTTCTTTTATGAAAAGATCATTTTATATATTTGCAGCACTCATCATCTGCTTTTTTTCACATGACATTTCAGGGGCCTCCGGGATTTCCAGGATTACAGGGTAACAGAGGAACCTCGGGGCCAAAGGTGTGTTAATAATAACAATAACAACAACAATAATAATACTCAGAAGAATACAATTATTACAAGTTATTATTCTTACCAATACTACTGCTAATAATAATAATAATAATAATAATAATAATAATAATAATATAATAATAATAATAATAATAATCTCACCCCTCACCGTGTGCTATGAATGGTTTCATTTTTGGTGTCTTCCTCCAGGGTCCGCCAGGTGACCCCGGTCCTCGAGGACAAAAGGTGAGATGATCAACATTATCCTCACAACAGACGGTGTCTATAATCGATGTCTATAAACGGAGACTTTTCTGGTTTTGGTCAGGGCACGATGGTGAACGTGCTCAAGGGTGTCAAAGGAGACCAAGTAAGTGATCGTCTTTCTGATAAAAGCTGCTAAAATGATCGATCGTATCAATAATGTGAATTTCCACTCGCACTGTTTTGAACATACTATAAAATACTCGTTATCTTGTTACCAGTTATAAGATTTAAGACCAGTTTCTCCAAAAATACGACTTTTGTTAGTCCATGTTAGGGCATGTTTGTTCTACTTCTGAGAAAAGTTGGATCATTATTCTTAACTCTCACCTTTAAAGTTTGGGATTTCATTTAAAGCGGAATTTGAAATAATTAAGCTCATTAGCTCTAACTAGTTCTAACCTATCCAGATAATATTGGTATGAATCATTTGTGTTGCGTAATGCATCCGTTTTTGGAAGTGTGTATTTAGAAGTGTCTTTTTCGTGGTTAAATTTGATAACTTTTTTTACCCCAATTACAGGGAGATATCGGACCAGCGGGACCTCCAGGAAACGCCACCTATCCACAAATTCGGGGGCTTTTGGTCAGTGCAGAGGCTGCACGTATTGGTCACAACCTTGGAATGACCTTCAAGTGTCATCTGTCTCAACAATCTGAAACATGGCATTCTATTTCATGATTTTAGGGATATCGAGGACAGAAAGGTCTGAAAGGAGAAAGAGGAGATCGGGTATGAGGAAGCGTGCATGTTTGAAGAGAAATGATGGATATTTGCTGTTCTGGAAGCTGCTGACTGTTTCCCCCGTTGGGTGTCTTTCAGGCTGATAATAAAGGGGAAACTGGTGTGATGGGATTTTCTGGAGCGCGAGTGAGCATCGTCGCTTTTCCTCAACTTTCTTCATCATCATTTCTCTTAACTGAAGCTGTTTTAAATGTTTTAGGGGCCACCTGGTGCAGAGGGAAGCCCCGGCATAAAGGTACGATTCGAATCAGGATCATTCGCTCATTGAATTCTGAATTTATCAGATGAAATGTTATGTCGTTCACACTGGGGATTATCTTTCAGGGCGACCTCGGTGAAACAGGGCCCACAGGTCAAGGTGGCATAAAGGTAAGATGAACCTGACTAATGCATCAAATAAAAAGTTCCCTTAAAAGATGCTATTTTAGAAGGTTTAGCAAGCCATTCAAGGAAATCCTTGGTTGTACGGCTTCTTTATGGGATTTAATGTTTTCTAAATCTGACACACACACACACACACACACACACACACTGGTTAACTGGTCTGAGAGGGTTCTCAGACAAACATCATCCCTTTGTTCTTGTCACATCTGAATTAAAGACCCAAAGAAACGCTAATACGCTCAGTTCAAATGCAGATTCAGATCACCTGTGACAGGTGAGTTAGTTTAAGCAGGTTTCCCTGGAGGAGGGTGTCAGACAGGAGGCAGACACTGGTCAGGTTAGTGGGGTTACATCACCCATCTGGCCCGTAGTAGCCAGGAGGAGGTTCCTGGAGAGCATGCTTGAGGCGCTTTCTCTGAAATTGTCCCCACATGTGGAGGAAGGTGGAATTGAATGGATGAAAAAGATTTAACGATCCTCAGCTGCGCCATCACGTTGTGATCACACTGATGCTCACACCAACGTTACACCAAGACTCAACAAACAAGAGAAGGTTTAACTGAGGTTCGGTCTGTTCTTCAGGGCAGCAGAGGTGAACCAGGAGAGCTGATTTCATCAGGAACCAGCTGGCCCTGGTCTTCAGTGGGTAAGTTGATGAACAGGAACAATCGAGCTGGCTTCAGTAAAGAAGAAATGAAATATGAAATATACCCCTTCAACCAGCTGGCCCTGAAGGTCCTCCAGGAGAGCAGGGTCCTCAGGGCGAAAGGGGCCCAGTTGGAGACCAAGGGTTCCCAGGACCCCCAGGACTCCCAGCCTCAGCTGCACAACATCAAGGTCTGTCAAACACTGAAATGAATCTACTCAAGAGGTTGTGACAACATAGAAATCTGTATACTTGGATTTATTATTCAAAATTAAATATGCATTACCAATAAAATAATTGGATATTGTTTGTGATATACTGGCAGGTCTTACATTCCTGTTCATTTGGTTGTATTGTAATATGCCAGGTAATAACACTCCTTTTCTGTCTGACAGTTTGGGATTTCATGGGGCCATTTGGTTTCAAGGGTGAGGAAGGAGAGAAGGGCCCAAGAGGAGAACCAGGACTTCCTGCTTTGTTTGCAGGACCTAAAGGCAGCACAGGGCGCCCAGGCAACCCGGGACCCCCAGGACCCAAAGGAACATGTGAGTGACTGACTGACTGACTGACTGACTGAGTGACTGACTGAGTGACTGACTGACTGAGTGACTGACTGACTGACTGAGTGACTGACTGAGTGACTGACTGACTGAGTGAGTGACTGACTGACTGACTGACTGACTGACTGACTGACTGACTGACTGACTGTTTAACCCTGCAATCTATCAAATTCCCACCAGGGGCAGCTCCAAAGTTGTGGAGCACAACAGTTTAATATTTTCCTGTAAAAGAGCTACTTTCCAGAGGTCCAAAGTCACAGACGCCTGCAGTCGGCTTCATTCTCAAGAACTGACTCAAAGTTGCCTGTTCAGTTTTGCAGTGTGCGCCACTACGTCTGCTCTCGTTGATTGTAAAGCAGCTGACCTTGTCTGTGACCTTTGCTCACCTCTGCTCTGCACCTGTTGAATGTCCCCAGGGGAAGACTGGTACAAGGGTGCTGCTGGTGCCAGAGGAAGACCTGGCAGGCCCGGCTCTAAAGGACTAAAAGGTTCTTTTTATGTTGTTCATTAGAAACTAGATTCATACAAAAAAAATACATTTGCTAAGATTCTACTGAAATATTGTACACATTTAGGTGATAATGGTCAATGTGAGTGCGCCATTGTGAATGCTCCACCTGGACTCCCCGGCCCAGCTGGAGAAAAGGGTGGTGCTGGTATGACTGGAGAATTTGGTAAAAAGGGTGATGTAGGAGATCCAGGTCCTCAAGGAGAAGATGGATCCCCTGTAAGACTGAGCTATTTACACGTGTTCTACTCTTTTCTGTTTGCTCATTATGTTCTCTGTCCATTTTTTGTAAGGGATTCCCTGGGGTGATTGGTTTGTCAGGGCCAAAAGGTCGAAAAGGAGAATACTCAGTAGCCAAACAGAAAGGTGAGTCAAATATCAGCACCAGCCTTGGTGAAGGTGAAGATTACTCTGTTGATACATGTGTACCACTGCAGGATATCAGGGAGACCCAGGTGATCCTGGACTTAATAGGGAGCACGGAGCAGCAGGGGAACCCGGCAGCATCGGGCTGCCTGGTTTTCCTGGGAGTCCAGGTTCTCCAGTGAGTTCACCTGTCATCTCTATGGTGCAACATGTTTAGCATGTTAGCTCATTTGTGTAAAAGGAGCATAATGTAAATATGCTGCTGTTTTCCTATTTATTCGGAGACATGTCAGTTATCTTAATACTGATGATTTCCATCATGCTAATTAAGTGTCTGTTGTCATCAGGGGGAAGCCACCCAAGGACAACATGGAGATAAAGGTTTTCAAGGTCTTCCAGGGCAACCTGGTGCTGCTGGGTTAAGGGGAGAGCCAGGTGAAGACTTCAGAGGGGTCAAAGGTCAGCGTGGATTACCTGGTGACGCGGGCCTCCCAGGGTATGAAGGAGTTGCAGGAACACCCGGCAGCCCAGGTGAGAGGCCGTCAACTGACCTGTTTACTCTTAATATGATGTTGCATATCTCTAGCAACTTTACCTCTATTTTCTTTCAACTAAGCGTTTAATTTTTACCCTTTCTCTCTCTGTTGTGATTTAATACCAAGCAGTGAAATGGGAATGGCTTGTCATTAAACCCAGACAAACAAAAGCATGTCCACTTTTGTTTTTACATTCAGATCCATTTTGTATTCCATACGTATATAAACTATATATATGCTCTCTTTGCCTGTTGTCACCATGGTAGACAGGCTGCATCCCTCAAACGAGCAGCCGCGATGCTTGTTTAAAACAATGCTTGTGCTTTTGAATAACATTGTTCCGAATGCCTCTCTCTTTCATTCTCTCTCAATTATGACTGAAAGGTGGCTGTAGTCCAACAGAAGGTGAAGGACAGGTGGATGTAACAGGTAGCTGGTATAATCAAGTTTCCCCTTGCTCTGTTGATGATAACTCTTTTTGGCTTCGCTTCTGGATCATTCAGATTTTGCGTGTGAAGGGTTTAGCGTTGGACACTACCTAGTGTAATGCTAATGTCAGGATCCACGCTGGGCAAAAGTCAAAACTCACTTGCACTCCAATAGTCCTTTCCTCATACATGGCTTCACATACAAGCATGATGTTGTTTGTAAGACATTACTTTGACTTTTACAGGGCCGTGCGATGCTATTCCAGGACGCCCTGGGCCACCGGGTTATCCAGGACCTCTTGGATTGCCGGGCTTTATAGGTAAAACAACATGAAAGTAGTCTTGAGTTTTACCCAAATGATTCCTTCTTCATTTTGAAAATGTCAAATTTATAATTTACTTATAGGTCCTTCTGGGGAAAAGGGTTTCAAGGGTCAACCTGGAGCAAGAGGAGAGAAAGGAGAAATGGGAGAACAAGGCATAGGTGGTAAACCTGGACCACCAGGTAAGGAGCAGTGTTTGGTCTCAGATCCCTGTGCTTTTATGCTGGAGCCCCATTAACTTCATACTATTTATACAGGTTTTCCTGGCCCCCGCGGAGACCGAGGGCTTCCTGGCATCCATGGTTCAATAGGAGTACCTGGATTTGATGGCCTGCCTGGCCGCCAGGGGTTTAAAGGAGAAAAGGGTGCTCATGGAGAGGTTTTAGGAGCATCTCCCGGACCTCACGGAGACCAGGGGCTGCCTGGAATTCGAGGAAGTAAAGGCCCAAGTGGGGATTCTGGGGCCCAAGGCTATCAAGGTTAGCATCCTCTTTTTTTAAACATTGTTTTTTTGCACATGATCGTTACAGGGGGCTGAAACCCTAAATATATTCAAACAAACTCTTTTTTTTCCATTATTACAGGAATGGATGGCATGCCTGGTATGACTGGCTTTAAGGGTCAACATGGTCCTTTGGGTCTGCAGGGTGAACAGGGAAGGCCTGGGCCACCAGGCATTTATGGCTACCCTGGTGATCCTGGAAGAGCGGGTCCCCCTGGACCACTCGGTGCTGTCGGCCAGCCCGGTAAAACATAACACTGAGTGCTGTCATATCTACACCTGACATGTTGTGAATACATTTATCTCTTCGACAGGTTTCACAGGAGAAAGGGGAACTGAAGGGGAGCCTGGGTCTCCAGGTCCAATGGGACGAAAAGGTACCCCAGGGGCATATGGTGATGATGGTCCCATTGGAGAATCTGGGCCACCAGGTGACCCAGGAGTGCCTGGTGCAGCTGGCCAACCAGGACTTCCAGGAATGAAGGGTCTGTTTCTTAGATACTGTGTTTATTTTGAACAATATAAACTTGTAGACTAAACCATTAAATGAATGTTGTGATCAGTAATTTATAATTTATTAATAAAAATGTTTAAATGTTTGGTTCTCTCTGTCTTCTCATGATCCTTCACTTTACAGGATACAAAGGGTCTCCTGGAATGTCAGGTTTTGAGGGGATGAGGGGCGACACAGGGCCAAAAGGCTCCAGTGGGGAACAAGGAGAACCTGGAGGACTTGGAGAAGTTGGCCCAAAAGGCATATCAGGCCACAAAGGGCAGAAAGGTGAAACAACATTCTGTTAGCACTAAACTCCACCATGTAACTCAAACTAAAGTTAAAAGTGTCTCCTACCAGGTGACCGTGGTCTGATGGGTCCACCTGGAAAGAAGCCCGACATCCCTCGCCAGATGATCGTAGAAATGAAGGGAACCAAAGGAGAACCTGGGCCTCGAGGATATGAAGGTTTTACTGGCCCAAGAGGTGTGCAGTCATTTTCTGTTACCATGTCATTTTGGTTTTTTCCACTTTCTTAAGCTGGATATTTTCTGACATCATGTATTCCTTTTTTATTACAGGTGCTAAAGGTTTGCCTGGTGTCCCCGGCCAAGAGGGATTTCACGGTCTGCCCGGAGACCCCAGCAATGAAAAGGGTTACAGAGGAGATCCAGGGGCACAAGGGCTGCCGGGAATCAAAGGCATGCCAGGAGTATCTGGAAAAAGAGGAATTAGTGGATTTGATGGAATGCCAGGCCCCAAGGTGAGCAGAGTCATGCTGAGCATTTATGATGAGAAGCCACAAGCCAATCCACCACATTTGCATTCTTACATGTTTAAAAAGCAGAAACACTCAAAAATCCGATAATTTGTGGGAACAGACTACAATTATCAGCTTTCAACAGTTTTCCTCCAGCTGATAATCCCAATACAAACACTGGGCTCCAGAGACTCTAGATCAAGATGCATCAGTATGTAGGTGTTATCTCAAGTGCAACATGTTAACATTTGTTATGTTCTCTTTGTTTTATAGGGAACTAAAGGAAGCCCTGGTGCTTATGGTGCTTCTGGGGAAAAGGGCAGGAAAGGAATCAAAGGTAGTGCTTCACATTTGTACTGAGGAAGACAGAGTACTGGAATTATTGGAATTTACAATATTTTCACAGGTGAGAAAGGCCCACGAATAGATCTTCCAGGAAGGGCTGGGTTCCAAGGCGAGCTCGGTTTGCCAGGAGATCCAGGTAACAACTGTGATTTTGCAACTTTTATGCACAGTCATGCTCAAAAAATTACAAGTATAATCTTTACTCATACGTTTATAGGTCAAAAGGGACTTACAGGGGAAGTAGGAGAAAGGGGTACACCTGGTTTTGATGGAATTCAAGGAAAAACAGGAATCTCGGGTGATCCAGGAACATCAGGATTTGCAGGTAAGAGACGTCTCTCTCATAAAAGTTGAACTTGTCAGAGCATAATTATGTTGAATCTTTATTGAACCTGACTAATTCAAACCCATACAAACATTTATTGCCTGTTGCAGGTGTAGATGGGCAGAAAGGAAATCCTGGTAACCAAGGTCAAAAGGGTTTTCTTGGTATTCCTGGAACTGATGGACATCCAGGCTTTCCTGGTTTCCCAGGAAACAGAGGTAGCATGAATGATACATTTTCCTTCTTTGAACTATATGATATATGTTTTTATTTCATGTACTAAAAATTCAATTGCACACAGGTTTCCCTGGCTTGAAGGGTCTTTATGGGCTGCACGGATTGAAGGGACAGAAGGGTCTTCAGGGACCAGCAGGTATATTTAAACCATTTCAATCTAAAATAATTCACCTTTTTGTATAAATACTGTATGTAGCGGATTTAATCTTTTAGAATAAAAATAATCACTTAACGCCGTTTCCATTTGTAAATTTTCAGGCCTGGAGATCGTAGGACCAACAGGAGATCCAGGGAACAAAGGGCTGAAAGGAGATGGTGGAGAACCCAACAATCAGCGTGGCGTTCCTGGATCACTTGGTCTAAAGGGCTTCCAAGGACCTCTTGGTTAGATTACTTTTAATGATCACTGCTGTTATTTTTGTTTTATCCTCAGAGATGGAAAAGCGGATTGGAATGGGACATTTTTGTAAGGTGGCTTAATCCTGTTACGACTATACTAACTTGCTCAGGTGACCCTGGTGACCCCGGTCCCCCAGGACCCCGTGGTTTAGCAGGAATAGATGCTTCCCCCGGTGGACCAGGATACATTGGGGATCATGGATTTGTTGGCCCCAAAGGTTACGAAGGTGAGAAGTTTACTCCATGAAGTAAATAAAAATGGAATTATCCCCTGCTGACTGTTAAGAATTTAAAGGTTTACATGTTATTCCATCAGCTTCAGATTAGCATTAAGATGTGCTGGTAAAGTTCAGGTGTTCTGACGTCAGAAATGGCAAAAAGAGAGAAATGAGCAGGACTAGATGATGTGACACCTCCCTGCCTGACACGTCTCTTACATGAAGGCAGTAGTTTGGTTTTTTTGTTTGCCGAAAAACTTCTTTGCTTCCATTTTCATCCTGTATCAATGTGTCAAACAGCTGCCTGTTCTCGGTGGTGAATTTCACCTTTGATTGTGATGACAGCATTACAATTTTCAGAGGGTCCTCTTTCGGCTTATTAATAGCTGTTTTATCTGGGACAGACAGCAGCGTCTCCATTTTTATAAATCTGAGTAGAAAGAGAAACTTAATGTTTTTAAGAACACATATCGAGCCAGTGTCCTATATCTTTGTACTGTTCTCTCATGACTAAAGCCCGGAGTATTATTATTTCATAAAGCAAAGCCACAGAGCTTTGAAACAAATAGAACCAACATTTCAAAAAGCCACACAAAGCAATTTGTCTTCGGGATCTTGTCCATAAAATTACATTTTCTCTAAGGTTTCCCTGGAAACAGAGGACATCCTGGTGCGGATGGTGTCCTTGGGTATAAAGGTGTACAAGGAAATGATGGATTACCTGGAGCTGGTGGTTGGAAAGGTTTGAAGGGAACTCAAGGTACATTTGGATACAGGGGCCCAGACGGTGTGCCTGGGAAGAAAGGTAAGCATCTGAACAAATGGCACCTCCCAACATGATTCTTTAGTGGTTTCATTCAAATGCAAATGTCTGCTTTGATTTTTTTCTGTAGGAGTGAAAGGAGAACAAGGGTTGATGGGTGTTCCGGGTGTGACTGGTGTGCAGGGGCAACGAGGTCCCACCGGTCCAAAAGGAAACAGTGGAGCTACAGGTGAATGATCTTTCACCACCACCCTCAGTCAGCACTTCTTTTTTTCTAATTATTCCATCATCTTGTACTCCAGGATTTCAAGGACCTCCAGGAAATAAGGGGGCTGCCCCACTTCCCCCCAAATTACCAGGAGAAAGAGGTCCTCAAGGGCCACAGGGTACTCCAGGACCGCATGGGATTAAAGGGCCAATAGGGCCACAAGGCTTCCCTGGAGATGCAGGTTGGTTATTTCCTCTCATACTTGTATCATTTTTTTTTCTAAATAATGAAAAGCTCAATAGCAAAAATCTATTGCACTGTAGGTTTTATGGGACCCAGGGGCCAGAAGGGCATGCCTGGGATTAATGGCAGACCAGGCGTGCCTGGATTCCGTGGAGAAGTTGGACGAATAGGCCATGCAGGTCTGCAAGGCATGGAAGGTACGTCAGATGGAGGACTCTGGATCAGAGGGAGCATCTTTAAAAACAAACCAGTTACTCTAATCCTTAACATTTTTGTGAAAGTCAGCCATGCCTTAATAGTCAAAACATTGAGAAGATTAAGAACTGTATTTGAGGCACAATCGTATGATCATCAATAATTATAGAGAAGGCATTTCGACGAGCCGACTTTATAGTGAGACACCTGTTGCCTATTTACCTGGATGTTTAAATACTTAAAAAAAGACTGAATTCCTCATCCCTCCAAAGGCAACCGTGGGAAGCCTGGTGTGTCCGGTCTGCCTGGCATGCCGGGCCGCAGCGTCAGCGTGGGCTACTTGCTGGTGAAACACAGCCAGGCAGATCAGGTCCCCATGTGTCCAGTGGGCATGGCCAAGCTGTGGAGCGGCTACAGTTTGCTGTACATGGAGGGCCAAGAAAAGGCCCACAACCAGGATCTGGGTGAGTGTGGAGCTCAACGTCTGCCGACATTCCCACGTCCGAGTGCTGACATTGTAATCCAATAAACTGAAGGCATTCCTTTGAGGTCAGGCTTGCTGCAGACGTGGAGATTTGGGACTCGTGTTGTCTAATTAACCGCAGTTGAGGAAGGAGGGAGAAATACTCACAAATTAGAAATAAAATCCAGCTGATAAAATTACTTTTGGTGAAATATTGGGTGATGTGTGAGCAGTCCAACATTAATAACCTGCCCTTTTTTTTAATCTCGTATGTTTTGCTGTGTTCAGGACTGGCGGGCTCCTGCCTCCCACGCTTCAGCACCATGCCCTTCCTGTACTGTAATCCCGGAGACATTTGTTACTATGCCAGCAGAAACGATAAGTCGTACTGGTTGTCTACGACAGCTGCTCTTCCCATGATGCCCGTAGAAGACGATGCGATCAAACCGTACATTAGCCGCTGCTCGGTGTGCGAGGCTCCATCGGTCGCCATTGCGGTGCACAGCCAGGACATCACCATCCCGCAGTGTCCCGCGGGCTGGCGCAGCCTGTGGATCGGTTACTCTTTCCTCATGGTGGGTTCTTCACACCTAGAGTTTAGAAATATCGATGTGGGTCCCAGTCGATGGGTGTTGGGTTGGAATGTGACATGAATGTTTTGGTAGTCAAGAACAGGTTCATAAGTTATACAATAACTTTAGTATTTTTGCAGTGGACTGTAAAAATCCTTTATGAAAGCAGGTCAAATGCTACTCAAAATAAATGAAGATAAATTGGGAATTATGGGATTATGCCATAAAAAAAAAGAAAATTCCAGGTCATTGTTGCACCAGCAAAAGGCTTTAGCTTTGATTCGTCAGTCTGGTTAATAGCTGGAGTGTGGAGTTAATACCTAATTGATATCCTCATCTGTAAATGTTGCGTCCACAGCACACAGCAGCAGGGAATGAAGGTGGAGGGCAGTCCTTATCGTCGCCCGGTTCCTGCCTCGAGGACTTCCGCACGACACCGTTTATCGAGTGTAACGGGGCCAGAGGCACATGCCACTACTTTGCTAACAAGCACAGCTTCTGGCTGACCTCTGTGGATACGTCTTTCCACTCGGAGCCTGCGGCAGAGACGCTCAAAGCGGGCCAGCTCCTGTCACGCATCAGCCGCTGCCAGGTCTGCATGAAGAACCTATGAGAGACTTTCACAGCGACGCCGACACAAAATGGAGCGTTGCATTGACAGCGGGGGAAGTTTCTGTCTATTTACACACTACATTAACAGAAATATGAAGTGACTGCAATACCATGACGTTTTACTGAAACGTCCCACGGAAGAGAAAGTTTCACAATGACGGTTGCTTTATGACAAAAATATGAAATGTTCTGTTAAATGTGGGTTGGTGCTTACCTTTAACTTATTACCTCAGCTATTATACATAATTAACCATACATACAGCTGAACCAAAGATCCCCTTTTACATAGACATTGTGATTATTTTGGGTCCACAACCCAGCTTGAACCCACTAACACTGCCTGCCAGCACAAGCAGAATGTCATTAGAGGTCATGTTAATATTAACAGAATTATCTTTTTGTAAACCACTGCTCATGCAAAACATGCACCTTTTGTCTTCTTTGTTCATTATTCCAACTTGCCTTTAACTCTCTTTTATACATTCACAAAATGCACTGATTGTTTCTGTATTTATAGCTGAGCGAACTTGACCCCTTCAGCCGTTACACACACCTTTACATCACCTTCCTTTACAAATCTACTAATTACTCAGCTGTTCTCAGGCAACAGAGTGGAAGGTAAACAGCTTCGATCAAAGGTTTCCCCGTTGTATCTGCTTATCTGGGTTAAATAAGAGAATTTTACACACTTGAACCAGGTCAAGCGCTTCAGTTGTTTGGAAATACATAGTTTTACTGCCATTTTGTTTCCCTGTAATATGATTGTTGATTTTCTTACCATTATTACTGCATTTGGATGTAAAGATTAAACTGTTTCTGTAATTCCGTCTGTTATTTTAACCTCACCTCTCACTGACAGATGAGACAGGTGGCAAAATAGAAATCTTTATTAGGACAGCACAATGAAAAATCCAATATTAGCTCCTATTTACACTCATTTAACATTTAAACAGCATTAAAAAACCTAGCATTAGTGACATGGAATTTGTGAAAATCAATAAACAGTGCAAAGTTCCTCCCCTCTGATGATCCATGTTTTCAGAGTGAAGCCAATCACATGTCAGAGCATCAAGACATCTCAGTGATTAAATAAACGTGTATATCGTGAGACCACATTTTATGGGATAAAAGTGCAGTTTTGCTCGGTGAAATGCTTCGCAGGACAATGTGATAAAGTGTAAATTTCCCTTCCTTGCAAAGAACCCTGAACGTTGCGTCATCCAAGTTTATCCACAAAAATCAAGGGTGTTTATTGTGTCTGCGTGTGTATGTGCATGTGCATGTATTAAAAAAGTCATTGGCTTGAAAAAATAAGGCGTACCTTCACAGGGTAAATGTTTAACAAGCAGTTAACTGATTGTCGACTTAAAAACAAGCCTGCAACCGGCCGCAGCCTGCATTCACCTCCTAGCAGCAGGACGATCTGCTCCTCTTGTTCCCGCCCCCCCTGCACTCCTCCAGGTCCACCGTTGGAGAAATCTGGATCTCGTTTCTCTTCCTCAGGATGAAGGGCAGCACCAGGTTGAACAAGGCTTCAAACAAAGCATCCACGTTGTAGCCCGTCTTGGCACTCGTCTCGAAGCACATCTTGTCTGCGGGCAGGCTGCTCTTCTCATCCAGGCCCTTGTAGCGTAATATTCGCTCATAAAAAGCCTTCGCGTCTTCAGGGGAAACCTGCTTGTGCAGCATCAAGCCAGAAAGAGAGGCGGGGGATGCAGGGGGGGTTGGGCATGCAGAGAAGACCTGTGGCTCGGTGCTCTCCAGAGTCCCCTCGGCTCGGGTCCCAGATGCCGCGTCTGAATCCTGCAGCTGCTGGGCTTTGGGATCTGTGAGATCAGCTTTGTTGCCCACAACGGCGTAAATGCAGTCGTCGTTGGCGGTGTCGGTGAGAGAGAGGAAACGCTCCTCCAGCTCGGCTAGACTCTGCCAGTTGGTGACGTCATAGATGAAGATGACGGCGGCCGCGCCTCGACAGTACATGGAGCCCAGTCCGTGGAACTGCTCTCGCCCTGGAGAGAGAATGGGAATTATGAGGCTTTCGTGAAAGGACGCACTGTGTGTGACTGCACAAGAGGGCATAAGGGGTGAACCAGCTGCAAACGTAGGCCCCCAGCACTAATCATGAGTGAGGAAAAGAGACAGAGCTCTTTGAGGCCGTCAGCTGGGAGTTCTTATGTAAACAGCCATTTATATAAGTTAATATCTAAGTTTAATAAGGTTAACCCTTGTTAATGCTACGCGCCTGTGCTGACATAATAGGAGCTCCCTGTAAGAGTTTAAAGTCACTTTTTTACTCATTAAACTTAATGAGGTCTTACCAGCTGTGATTACTTTGGCTTGTGTATCAAGATGAACTAAATCGGTTTACAAATGAGAAACTACAATCTTTTATGGCACCATGTATGAACACACCGTTTCAAGTCCAGATAACACATCTGTGTCAACGTGCAACACAGTGACACCCGCCTGAGACTTGATAAGCAACAACAAAGTGTCAGACATGATCAAGATCCGGACTGGAGGTGGTTCGCCATTTTAGCGCCATCTGCAGAGGCGCAAATGCCCCTCGAAACAAGTGCATCCTGCTGAAGAGTTTTTAGATTCTAGAATTTCACCAAGCAACTCAGTGCTTATTTTAACTTTTTAATGGTTTTACAGGGAATCCAAAGTATATACAAATTCTTATAAACATAAGAATATTTAAGGATTATGGGGCAGAGGCAGTTACGATGACTACATGACAATGACAACTAAGTTCATTCGACCTCTGAAACAGCGTCAGTTACATATATATTCAGCTTGGAAAACTCAATAGATACCAGATGAAGTGAATGGTCAGGCTCTCTTGTACTTTGGGAAAGCACATTTGTTGCTTAAGGACTGCGGGGTTAAAAGCAGTCAGTGAACTCTTCCCGTCACAGCTTTATCACATGACCCATAAGAGGAAGAGGGCATGCTGCATTTGTGGGGTTTGCAAATGTATTTTTCTGGGTGGGAATAACCTCATCTGCCAGGGAAAACTGTTGCCTCCGAGATGTTGAAAGAGCATTTGAACTTTCAGTCAGTTGGGAATGACTAAATAAACCGAATGCATGGCCGAGGTCATGGAGTCAGGGAACACAGACAGGAAATGGCTCATTGGTGGCAGGGTTTGCCTTATCTCTGTGGCCCAATAACTCCACTTTTGGTGAATGTGTGTTTGCCTAAGAGGATTGTTCTGTAATTCCGGTTTACACAATGCTGGAGTGTACAATGCACATATTCACCGATACTACCTGGAATTTGGAATGTTGTAACACCGTCTGATTTTAAAAATGTCATTATTATTACTACTTTGATGGCTTTTTTAAAACTGCTGGGACTGAGAACAGAAAGTTGATTCTACACTAGAATAACTCATGTGTGAAGCTGCTATTTCCAGAGCTGGTCTAACTGATTTAGATCAGTGGTGCTGTGAGTCCTCCAGCAGGGCTACAATGGATCTGACTAGTTGGGAGCTCTCCAGTATTGGGCAACAAACCACCAGTCACAGGACTGCTTAAGGTTAACACATCACCAACTTGGTATGGATTAACAGAAAATTGAAAGGGTTCTTACTTTATGTTCCATGTTTCAATTTGCAGATTTTGTTTATTGTCATGAAAATACATCCGTGAGCTCAGATTTAACATTACCTAAATCATTCACTTGTAAGAATATCACCACCGCATTTTAAATTAACGTTTAGCATACTGCATTCTACAAAATAAGGATAATTTTTACATTAGTTACCCATAGCAACAAATATTAATGGCTCTAAACACAAAGGACAACTTTAATGTATTTTGTTACACATAGGTGCGTTCTGAAGGTTCTTTAGATTATCTTGGAGAACAAAGTTGTTAAATGTATTAATCTGAACGAATTTTAACTTTGTGTGGGATTGCTGTTGGTTAATTAGACTCGGAACTAAGCAGCACCGAGGCGGTGCAGCCTGCGGGCCCCTGGCCCCGCGGTCACATGTCACTGATGCGTCGCTGCTGCGTGGTCACGCGTCATCAGACCAGCAAATTCTCCCAACAAACACAAATTAAAGCATTGAAATTAAAGCGTGAGAAGTTTCGAGTGTAGTACTACCTGCTGTGTCCCATATGGAGATGTTGTAAGGGCCCCACTGCTTCATGTAAAAGGCCCCTCCAACGGTGCTGACGGTTTCCTTGAATTTCCTCTCCATGTACCTGTGGAGCAGCGATGTCTTCCCCACGTTCATGTCTCCCAGCAGGACCACCTTGACGTCGGGTTTCTTCATCTTCGACACCTCGGGCATGATGACGATGAAGATGATGATGATGACGCTGGGTCGAGTCGCTCAACAAAAGAGCTTTTTGTTTGATCTCCGCACAAAAAATGATCCAGTTTAGCTGGTGGGAAATATTACACAGAAAATTTCGAGAGGCACCATTGTTAATGAAAGTTAATTTGTAACATCGCAACAAAGCAGCGTTTAGTCAACCTCGGTGTGTGATTTGTCTGTCTGAACTTCGCAGAAGTAATCCAGATTAAACAGGAAGTGGGTGTGCAACTTCCTGGGTGTTTACACCCTCCGCGATGTCTTCCAGGTTCTCTACGCGTCTGAACAATTTTACCGTTAATTCGATTTACGATTTCTAGAGGGTAAAAATAACAAAGTCAATCGAAGTAATTGTAAATTGTTAAGATTAAGGTCAAAGAAAATTGTGATTGGATTGTGAACATGTAATTAAAGAACTGCGAACGGTATTCATCCATTCCGTAGATCTGTATCTAGTTTTGAGACTTTAGCTGGAAGCGTTATTTTTAGCCTCCCGTTTTGTCTTGTTTCTTGATGGGGTTTTTTTTAGGTGTTGTACAAATACATACTACAATGTTAACAGATGTATCTGATTTTAGCTCCTGTTAAACAAAACTCTGGGTTGACTTTGAGCCATGTGAAAGAAGGTTGGGTTTTATCACATGTTTCTTTTTGAAGTCTTTTTAAAAAGTTAATTTATGCACAAACCATTCAGGTAACCCTCGTAATGCCTTCCTGGTCGCCCCACACCTTGTTTCCTCTGGGTATCCCGCCTGGTATGACATCTATTATTGACAGCATTTAGTGTAAACTGACATTCAATTTTGTCTTTAATCTTACTTCAGGTTAACCAATTTCTCCCTGTGTTTTTACCCCCATTATTTCCCGACCGTTTGATGAATGAGAAACATATAAAATTTACTTTGAGGTTCCAGGACATGGTTATGTTACATAAATAACATTTTAATACAGATTTATATTAGTCCAAACAATGGTGATGGTCTAATTTGAAAAAAAATCTGATTATATTGATTCAAAAAATACCTAGAAACAAGCAACACTAAGGGCCCATTTACTCCGCATAAAAACGGAAAACCTAACTCTATCCTGTCTTTGAAAGGTTTCAACAAAATCATTATTCAATGTTTCAGTGTTTTCACTGATAAATTTCTGATTTTAGTAGAAATGGTAGCAATATCATTCCCAAAGATTAATAGATCAATAAACTGCCATCAAATCTATAGATTGCTCAACAAACATCAATCCTGTCTTATATACAACCTTCCAAGACCCTTTTCCCATATTCACTAAAATTGTTATCATTTTGGCCAAATGAGAGGCCATTCCAATCACAAATTCATCTTTTGACCTGAAATTTATGGTTGGTAAACTTCGTGTAGGTCTCATGTTTGAACAGAAATAAGCAACACAAAGAGCAGTGAGTATCGACATAACAACAAGATCTCTTAGAAATGTAGAGAGCATCTTGTACTGATAAAGTCTTATTGGCAGAGTATTCTAGTGTAAATGATGAACTTCTGATTCCAAATCATAACTGCCATGCTAATCTAAAGGCTATTGTTCACAAAACGTTTTACATTATATATAAACTGCATTTTAAATTTACATGCTGAACCTGGAGCAGCATTTGAACGTAACCTAATTTTCGGGTCATTATATGGACAGCGGATTTATTCTAGATGAACAAATTATCTATGTAGTCAAATCCTAAACTGTATATAAACTCTTTCACTTATTATTAATAATGTTTGTGTTGTTTTTTTAGTCTATCACAGTCTGTAATTTTCTGGTATGGCCAGGGAAGACGTATACAGCGGCCATCAAACAAGGTGCAGTTCAGTGCTAGAGTTTCGGATTTTTCGCGGAGCCAGTCAATGCATCACACGCCTTTACTTCCTGTTGTGCAGCGCGCTGGCTTCGGCTGCCTGATGACAAGGCTCATTTATGCCCTGATTTCACTGCAGAAACGCAGTTCCAGTTTAGGTAAGGACTGTGTAATCGAGCAGCTTCATGCGACAGCAGCTATAGTTAGGTTAAATAGCGAATGACATGCCGCAACAGCTGCAGTTGTTCGCACTTTGCGTTACCGCGGTAGCATTGTCGCTCGTCGCCACACTGGTCGGTCTGAATGAGAAAGGTAAAGTCAAAGAAATGTGAAGCTTGACGATTTTTTTTTACAATGGCTGTTTGTTTGTGGAGTTTAGCTTAGCTTTTGGCCTACTGCGGCGTGTTGATGTGTCCCCCTTTTCATCGGGGAGTTGGCAGGACAGCGTATGTACACGGTGGCGCCCAGGACCCCGCAGACACCTGCGGGCTCTTGCGTGGGCGGAGCCGCAGCAGAAAGACAGCAGACGTCTGCTGACGACGTCAAGGCATAAACACAGACGGCGAGGCTTTAGCCAGCCTGAAATGTCCTCACATTTAAGTATGGAAATGATTTGCACCTTGGAAGCCTCGATGGAGCCACTCACAAAGCATCCCAAGCGGCCTCAATAGGTAGTTTTTGGTTGTCGGTTGTTTTTTTGTTTTTTGTTTTTTTACTGTAGCTCAGACATCCCGGATCCAGAGAGGAGTCCATCATAATCCATCTCCGTTCAACTCCGAGCTTAAACTGACAGCTATGCAAGCGAACACGACAAGAGGCTTCCTGTGGTCTGACGTGGAGACGCGGACCTTGCTGAACATCTGGGGCGATCAGGACATCCAGGCGGCTCTGGATGGAAACTTCCGTAACAGCTTCGTGTACCGCGACATTTCACGGAGGCTGGGGGCCATGGGCTTCGAGAGGACTCCTGAACAATGCAGGGTGCGGATCAAAAGCCTCAAAAGGCAGTTCTTGTTGACAAAGGAGGGCAATCTGAGGAATAACGGGCAGTATCACAAGATTTTTAAGTTCTACGACACTATGGAGAGGATTTTAAGCAACCGACCAGCGATTGACCCCCAGGAGTTCATAGACGGCGGGGCAGGAGGGGAGGAGGCCGGGGACGGCATGGAGGAGGATGGAGAGGATGCTCCGGATGTTTACAATGAGAGCAAAGGAGAGTGTCCCTATCCTGCAGAGACTGAAGTCAAGTTGGAATACCCCACTGTTCCCATCCCTATTCCTGTTAAGGTGACCGTGGGCAATAACAGTAAGTGCACACACTTCTCTGTGTAAAATGATAAAACATGGCTCAAGCACATCATCTCAATAACATGTCTCATTCTGTCTCACTCTCCACTTCAGGCCCTTCCGTTAGACCACACAACAGCTGCCAGTCAGCCAATAATCTGTCAGCCAAGACGATTAAAAGGACACGGAAGCGGAGAACTAACTTCCCCATGGAAAAACTAATGGAGCAATTCCTGGACCAGAGCGCACAAGCTGAGGAGAATTTCTATCGCGTGGAAGAGCAGCGCCTGCAGGCAGAAGACCGTCGCAGAGAGGCCGAGCACACGCGAGAGCTGCACATGCTTCAGATGCTCGGCCAGATGTTCTCCAGCATCTCCTCTGTCAGATCGGCAGGCACCCCTTCTAAAATGGCGTCTCCCCCAGTCTACTACGGAGCCTCCCCTTCATGTACGCGGGGACAGTCTGGTCAAGTCCGTTGCCCCTCACCCCAAAAAGACTGTTTTGCCCATCAAAGTCAGCTCTTGAACCCGGATCCCCACCCTTTAGGTATTAGCTTCGGTGTTGTGTTTGAAGCCTGGAGGTGATGGTGTGAAGGAATTACTCAAACACTGGAAGTTAAAGCTCAATCAGATGATATGTAAAATCTCACTGGCTCCATTAATCTTAAACTTCTAATCAAGTTTGTTGGCATTGCCTTCACACCCCACATCTAAAAGGCTTTGAACTCTCTCTACAGTGTTGGATCGTTACTACAGCTTGGGTTCAGCGTCACACAGAGGCATGGAGGGGGATATTCTGTCACTGATAAAAAACATAGTTCCTCCACTGACATCCAAAAAGCACAAGGGACAAGATGGGCGTATTGGAATCATTGGAGGGTGCCAAGAGTACGTAATATTGTATCATCCAACTGTTTTCTACTGATGCTGCCGTGTGGGATATTTGATCCGATTCTCTTATGCGTGTTTTCAACAGCTATACTGGAGCGCCGTATTTTGCTGCCATCTCCGCACTAAAAGTGGTGAGAATCATGACACTTTCTCAGGTTAACCTCATCTGAAGTGAGCTGTTTTTCCAGTAAATCTAGCTTTGCACAGTGCCGTTATGTCTTCCTTGTCTCCAGGGTGCTGACTTGTCTCATGTGTTCTGCACCAAAGATGCTGCACCTGTTATCAAATCATACAGCCCAGAGCTCATCGTCCACCCAGTTCTGTGAGTAACACTTGACTGAACTTTTAGAAACACCCTATTGGAAAGAAAAACACTACTGGAATTCATTGGGGGGAATCATATAACCTGCTTACCTTCCTCACTTTTTAATGTAGTTAAAGGGGTAAGTATACCATTTTAACTAGACTGGGACATTCCATATCTTTTGTGTCTCTGTGTGTCTCCCAATTAAGGGACAGTCCTAATGCATTGGAAGAGATAGAAAAATGGCTCCCGAGACTTCATGGCCTTGTAGTGGGACCAGGCCTTGGGAGAGAAGCTGCCTTACTGAAAACTGCTAAGGCATGTGGAATATATTCTCTCTCTGGGAACTTCCAGCTGCTCAGCAATAACTATGAAAATGAGCTGAATGGGATTTTCAACAACTGTGAAATTGTAGTAATCAATGATTGTGGCCTCCTTGGGACTAAATGATAAAAACCTCCACTCAATTTCCATGAAAGGATTTATTCTTTTGTAAAAGCCATGCTTTAATAATAAAACAAAGCAAGTTCAGAGTTTGCACATAACTCAGATTGTACTATATTTTTGAGAGAAAAACTCACATGAAAACAATATAACTGTGCGTAAATCTTTTTATTTGAAGATGATTTTAATTTTCATGCTCTTTCTGGATTGTGTTCATTTCTCTCTCGTATAGGAAGTGATCGAGAAGACTAAAGTGAGGGAGATCCCTATCGTCATCGATGCAGTAAGCTGCGCTCCATGGAAATTCATTTGCAACGTTAACCAACATCCTGACCGCGTGTCATTTTATTTCCAACAGGACGGATTGTGGCTGGTTTCACAGCAACCATCTGTCATCCAGGGCTACCAGAAAGGAATCCTTACACCAAACTTCATGGAGTTCACCAGACTCTACGAGTCACTGGTGTGTTTCTCAGAAGAGTTGAAGCTCAGTCAGAATTCAGACATAATTTCATGTGTTCAGGTAACATCTTCTCTGTTTGGCTAACTCAGCACCACGAACCCATGGACAACACTGACCATAAACGCAACGTCATGCAACTCAGTGTGGCAATGGGCAACATCACCCTGGTGCTGAAGGGAGAGCAGGATTTGATCTCTGATGGCAGCAAGGGTTTGTATCACACAAGGTTTCACGCCATTTCTGACTTTTTCCAAACCAAAACTGGATTTTGAGACTTCAGAGCTCATCGCTGGCTCTGTTCTGGTGTGATCTCATGTTTTCAGTGATGGTGTGTAGTGTTGAAGGCAGTGGGAGAAGATGTGGTGGACAGGGTGACCTTCTGTCTGGATCTCTGGGAGTTTTGGCACACTGGGCTCATTCTGCCTCCACAGCTGGAACACTGAGAAGGTAAATATTGAGTTCCAGGGAAAGCATAAAGCACAGAAAATGTTCGGAATCCAAAGCTGTAGGTGAAAGTTGCAGACCAATACAGAATGGACACTAAAATTTAATTATGTCTCTTTTTTTTTTATTTCTCCAGTATGAATCCATCAGTGGTTGCAGCATTTGGGGCCTGTGCTCTTACCAGGCAGTGCAACAGTCAAGCATTTCAGCACCACGGCCGGTCCACCACAACATCGGACATGATCCAGGAGATTGGACCCGCCTTCAAAAAGCTGTTTGAAAGCTGAGAAACTGCTAATAGTTATTCAAGCAGTACTTACATTAAATTGCATTCTCTCTATTAATATACAGTGAGTGGGGTAGCAAATGAAATTAAGCTGTATTTAAATGAGTGTTGCAGTGTGACCATAATGCTGCACGGGTGACTGATTTATTTAAGGTGTGTTGAATATACCTTGTGAGAAAACCAAAGTCTTGTGTCTTGTGTCTCGTTTGTCATTATGAATACATTTGAAACGATTTTTTAAAATATATAATTGTGGGGTTTTCTTGATTTCCCGTCTGCCACCACAGGGGGGCGATAGTGACGCCTGGACGTAGACATGGGCAGACTGGTTAACAGTTTATGACGTGTTGACCGGGGTAGCGATTGATGGCTGGTTTCTAATTATTTTTGTTCTTTTTTAAAAAAAAAAAAAAAAAAAAGGTCTAGTTTTAAAATCAGGAGGTGTGTACCTACATTATTCAAAGTGCACCTGGATATTAAAGGTCATTCGTATGTCAGTATTTAGCGCAGTTTAAATTATTGTTCAGGCAGTTTCGATAACAGCTATCCTCGGCTGCGCTTGAGCTCGCACAAGCGCGAAGACCCCAGAAGCGGTGGTCCACTCGGCTATAACCGACCTAGCCTTAGCATTGCCGGTGTCAAACCTCTGCTGCGGGAAAAGTACCGATAGCCACACGGTAAGTACTCCTTCTAACTGCTCACTGGCTGGGTAAATTCGTTTAGTAATGCTTGGTTGAGAATTTGTTGCAGTGATGTTGTTGTTGTCTCGTTTCGTTAGTAACACTGCAGGAAACGCTATAACAAGCTAATTGGCTAGCATCAACATTTACAGTAAACCATTCAAGGGTGATTTACTTATTGCTTATAACGCTGTGTACGATGATTTCTGGTGTATTTACATTTTCCTACGTGTAACGTTGTATGCAGAATCATCTTATATTTAAGTAAATGTTTACATCATAATTGAATGAACTCGCCATTTGACTGTCTAGTCAGCGCTGGGGGTTCGTGTTTTTGTCGCAGCGGAATATAGTTGCCAGAGAGCTATGAAAAGAGGATTCAGTTGGAGTAAAAATTGCGTGTAAAGTTGACGAACGACATTTTATTAACCCCCTACCTTAGCTTTAATTGCGAAATATATAAGCGCCACAAGCGTTCGAAATAAAACGGTCTGATTATTGCATGTCATCGTCCTAATGACGCGTCTTTGACGCGATCCTCCCCATTGCACCGTCGCTTTTTAAAAATGGTTATTTTACGATTCTGAAAGTCTGGAGTGCAAAAGGATTTGCTCTAGGTATCCTTTTGTAGGAGCCGATGAATGCCGTGTTTGATCAGAGATGCTGGATGTTGTGTGCAGGTGCAGCAGCGCCGCCATGTTGAACCCCTCCAATGGCGACCCGGGCCAGGTGGTCGTCAACTATGTTGAAGAGTATTTGGAGCTGGTGGAGTCACTGCCGTGTGATTTGCAAAGAAGTGTTTCCCTCATGAAAGAAATTGATGCCAAGTATCAAGGTAAATGAAGAAAAAGTTTTAGCTTCTGATGTATAAGGAGCAGTTTTGCTTTTATCCTCTCCAAACTTTCCACACTTAAAAAAACAAAACAAGAACAGGTCTTCAAACTGATTTGAGGATGCAATCTGCAGTTCTGTTTTTGGATCAGGAGGTGTTTAAAAACTGGACTTAAGTAACAGTAAAGTTATATCTCAGTTATATCCCTGACAACCATTTCATATTAAATTGTAAGGATGTACTGCTGCTTCAGACAGGAAGTACTTTATGTTGCACAACAGATGTCTTGAAGGAGCTGGATGATGCGTACGAGCGTTACCGCCGGGAGTCCGACTCACTTCAGAGGAGAAAGCTTCAGATGTCTATTCAGAGGGCCCTTATTCGCAGTCAGGAGTTGGGAGATGAGAAGATCCAGATTGCTGGTCAGATGGTAGGTACAGAAGTATTCTCATGCTGCAAGGTGGATAGAAACCTTTCCCACTATCAGAGTTGGAACCTGATACCTCCCTGATGGTCTTGGTTGGGCTCCAGTTTACATTCCTTCTTCTTCTGCAGGTGGAGTTGGTTGAAAACCGCACACGTCAAATCGACTGGCATTCGCAGCTTCTCCTGTCATCTCAGGAGGTTCCAGAGAGCCACGTTCCCACGACAACCTCCATGACAACCAGTGCAGCATCCATGATGTCGTCGTCGTCGACGTCCAACGTCACGCCGGGGAAAACCAGCCACCATGACAAGAAGCGGGACGAGATCACGCCTGGTTCGGCGGGGGGAGACAAGTCTGGAGGGAAACGCTCCAGACGTCAGAAAAATGGAGACACCCGAGATAGTTACGGAGGGATGGACCACTCGGACGAAGTGAGCCTGGGAGCGTCCCGTGAAAAGAGAGCGAAAACCTCATCAAAGAAGAAGAAAAGGTCAAAGGGCAAGTCTGAGAGAGAGGTGTCTCCCCCGGACCTGCCCATCGACCCAGATGAGCCCACGTACTGCCTGTGTGAGCAGGTCTCCTACGGCGAGATGATCGGCTGCGACAACGACGAGTGTTCTATCGAGTGGTTTCACTTCTCTTGTGTGGGACTGCATCATAAACCCAAAGGCAAGTGGTACTGCCCTAAATGTAGAGGGGAGAATGAGAAGACCATGGACAAGGCCTTAGAGAGGGCCAAGAAGGAGAGGGCCTACAACAGGTAGCCGTTAGCTGCTGTCACACAACCACCTGTAGGTTTCTTCTATTCGCTCACCACACGGCTGAAAACAGTAAAGATTTAAGGTTTGATCTTGTAAATAGTTATTTTTTGTAACTGCTGGCAATGATCTTGTTACACAGTGCTTTCATCTGCATGCAACATTCCGCTACATAACATGCTCGAGTTACAAATAAAACCTTTATAAATAAGTGTCTTTGACTTCATTAGAGAATAGACATTAGCATTAGCACAGTTCAGTTCACAGCATCCGTCTCTGGCTCCTCATCCTCCAACTAGAAATGCTCCATGTTACAGAATTAAAATCAAAATCACCACGCGGTTGAGCCACGTGCACGGACATCCTGACGTCCATTTCTGCACCTCATGTCACCCTGTGAAAATCAAGCTTAAGTCTGTTTTTAATTCCAATAAAACACTGGATGGAGTTGACGTTTTTATTCAAAAGGGCAGACAAACAGGTTTAGTGCAGGATTTCAATATACAAGTGCTGAAGTGGGACGTGTATAAAGAAATCTGTCGTGCATGTAACAGTTTACAACCTAATCTGGTGACAAAGATGCCAGATTTTGCTGAACTGAGGCAGGAAAATCACAAAAATTCAAAGAGTCCAACAGAAAAGGCCCCGTCAAATCCTCTGAAGGAGGATGCAGAGATGGAAAATTACAGACAAAAACACTCTTAAATGTACGTTAAAATAAAAAAATAACTTATTTTTGAGGGGGTGGGGGGGTTATTAATGTCTCAGGACTTAGAACAGGCACAAGTGGAGTACCTTATAAAGCACAGCGCTCATTCAGGCCTGTGAGGTTACAAAAGAGACACTTTTTGATGTTAATTAGACACCTTCAGCAGAACAGAACGGTTCCATCCAACCCAAATCTGACAAGTTTCCACACAGTGAGGTTGCTTTCAGTGGGAGCACCACTCGTACCTCCTGCAGCCTTCAAAACTAAACTGGAACAGAACTTAAGCTCACACTTGACTTTCACCAACTCTGATAACATACATTTGTAGGACATCTGACAGTGGAGTCTTGAGCTTCAACAGAGAAATAATGTTTCCTGTGTTTACCTTATTGGCAATGTTGGATGTCAAACTTTACCCTGAAGCTCTCGTGTGTTTGGCCTGGTGATAACAGGAAACAGCTGTCAGGACATTAGAGAGACATTTGTACAAAGCTGCTGAAGTGGCTCAGTGGGTCGTTGGAAACCTCCTCCTCATGTCACCCCAGAACCCTGTGCAAACCCCAAAGAGCTGCCCTAACCCAGAGGTCAGCGTGTCCTTGAGCTGATAAGAACCTGACACCATCGAAGCATCTGGAGCAGGTTATACTAGTGGGAAGACCAAACAGTCTGAGCCCAGTTCTGATTTCAGAATATTTATTGGTTCGATATTTCTCCACCTACTCAAGTGACTTGCGTGCACTGAAAGGCCACATCGCAGCTGGTAACTCTGTACCCTGGACCTTCAGTGACCTGAGGGGCTGCCCCTCCAGAAGAGTGGGGGGGGGGGGGGTGCCTCAGCAGACAACAGGTGGATGTAGGAACAGCCTGAGATGTTGTCAAGCTGTATTTGATGCCCAAGGACACGTTAGTGAGTCCTTGTCCTTTATTCTTGTTTTATACCCACCGCTGATGCTGCCTTTTGTCTCTTTAGTTGGATGAAATGAGGAAATCACCAGTGTTTCCACCTAAATGTCCTACTGTGAGGATATAAACGCACTGTAGCGTTATCTTCTTACAATTTCCATAAATTTCACCCAAAAGCTAAATATCCAACTTTTTGTGAAGTGTCCATACCATAATATTCCATGGGTGCAACATTTTTGTGCCGTTCAAGTGGAGCAGAACGAACGATAAACACAAGGTTTGTTTCACTTTTTTTATTAACATGAAGGGGGGGAATCACTGATTTAATTCAAATGCCTTGACCACTTAGAACACAAGTTTCTGTAATAGTTAAATGCTTATAAGAACACAAACGTAGCGCTGACAACAGCCTACTCACACAACAGAATCGTTTCAGTGATTAACAGGACCCCCCAGGATTTAAGGCAGACGATCCTTGTTCAGGCTTAGACGCAGACTCATGGGACGGCCGCGCGCTCGCTTCCGTGCGTTCTAAGAGCCGTGGTAAAGCAGCATGGTGCTGTAGAAGGCATGGTCGTAAAGCTGCGCCGCTCGCACCGATTTCTGGTGCTCCACCTGACTACCTGCAGTGTTATTATTCTCAGGTGAATCACGGTGGGGGTGGTTGCCAGGGGGAGTTTCAGCTGCTGGGTAACACCCAAATGGATGCTGTGGATGATTGTGACCATTTGAGACATTATCTTCAGGCTCTCTCACGTCTGCCACTGGAAATGAAAAGGTCACAAAGGTCAAAGGCCATGCATCTGCTTCTGTAAATATGTAGTCTCAACAATTGTACAACAGGTTCTCAACGGTCTCCATAGAGACATTGGACTGTTTCCAAGGTGACAAATCAGACATGAAGCAGTACTGGTTGAGATGGAGGACAGTGTGAATTCAAATGTAATTACAATTAACAGTAACCAATGAGAACACAAAGAAAAGTCCACCACAACCAAATTTAAGAACTCCGTCAACATTTAATGACTTCATTAATCTGCTTTTGTTCCTTTTGCCGAGCACTGGACGTTCCATATGGTGCATATATACGAGATACTCCTGAACAGAACAGACACCACCCACAACTTCAAAAGTACTACAAAACACACAACAGAGATTATTTCCCTTATCAGTAGAAAAGTTCAGTACAATTAACGCTCGGTAATCATTGGACTATATGAAATAAAGATCAGACAGGATTTTTTGCATGTCTATGCAAAAGTTATTAAATATAAAATGGCCAATTAACGATTATCAAAATATTCTGGGCACTATTACATTAAAGTTGTGCAAGCTCTGCTAAAAATGTTAACATACAGTAAAAAAATCACCACCATACTTAAGAAAGCACACTCAAGTTTAACATGAACAGCACAAGAATAAGAAAATTCAAAACAAGTCCGTCAGGTTATTAAAAAATAAAACACAAGAGCTGCAGTTATTCTTAAGAGCTACATTCAGATTGGGACAAACTTTGGCATCAAGTCATTGTTGAATATCCTGGGAGAAATTTGCTCAGACATTTTATACCATGTTCATACTAATTATAAAAAATATAGATTACCATAACGGGAGGGCAAAAGGTCAGAATTGACATCCCCATTTGTTACCATCTAGCAATCGCTTTATAAGAAATCATTAAGTGATTTGGATCAACTCTTCCCTGAAGCCCATAAGAACTATATTTGCACTGGTGCCCCTCGACTTAGAAGCATAAATCTAAGGGTTACATAAAAAATAATTATTGGCTATATCAAGAGTTATATCCAGTTGCACAAAATCATGTACTTTTAAAAGCTGAAAAAAACAAAAACAAAAAACAAAATGTAAACTCTGCAGTTATTTTTTGAATGGAGAGTAAATTAATGCCAAATCCAGTGTGTGTGTGTGTGTGTGTGTGTGTGTGTGTGTGTGTGTAAAAAAAAAGAAGCCAGGCAATACAAAATGGCAGATACACTGCAGAACTGCTCATCACAAACAACCCTCTACAGGTACGCATAGGAATTGGTGCAACGACATGGCGTCTGCATCGACGCCACCGTGATGACCTCCATCTCTTTAGTTGCAGGGGTTGACCGGTTCTGGCCCCCCTGGTCCTCACACTGATCCATGGAACCTGGCCCTTGAGATGATGTACACCCATTCAGCCCAAAAGCAAAGGGTCCTGGCCCACCTGAGGTTACAGCTGCTGCCAATTCCATGCTTTCCATCAGGGGCTCTCCAGCGCCACCCAGTGGCCCAGTCCAATTCAGCACTTCTGCTTGCATGCCGAGTCCTGCGGCAAGAAAGACAAAAACCAAAACCTGAAGCTCGAAATCTAGAACACAAATGTTTAGTTTTATTTGTATCTGAATCTGACTTTACAGGTTCTCCATAAATCAAGTCTCACGTGGGGAAAATGATGACCTAATGTCAACGGAGCAGGACAGAGCAGCATGAGACAAGGTGGAGATGTTGGACAGGTTGTCCACTGTACTCTTGACCTCATGAGGTTAAACTGCCCATGTAGAGCCTGCAAGTCACCAACTTGAAGTACTTGCAGCCTCCATGACCTCCATGACTGGACTACACACAAAATAGTTCTGTGTTGAATTGAATTTGTAAAAACATCAGACTTGTGAGTCAAAGGTCAGCATGTTCTTACTCGGAGACTTTAGACCACACACACACTGACAGCTTCCCCAGCACATCATAACCGGTAAAAGTCCCAAGCAGAAATATTGTGCGAGTTCATACCGTTCGGTCTGGCCTTCTTTACTGGGTTTGCCTCTGTGTCTTCGAATGACCTCTTTCTGTTAGTTACGCTGTTCAGAAAGCTGCGGCCTTGTATCGTGGGGTGAGTGTGGCTTCCATTTTGGGTCATGCCATTCAGGAAAACCCCATTGTGGGACTGGGTCATGTTCTGCTGGAAGTTCTGGGCATTGGACAGAATTTCTGCACACTCCTGGAAGCCCTGAGCGTAGGCCAGGTCAGCAGCAGTCAGCCCACTGGCATTCCTCATACTGCACAATGAAAGAAGCAGTGTTAGACACAGGCACACCACACTGGCATCACACAAAATACACACACACGCACGCAGACACACACAAGTACTCTTTAAGCAAGTACTCTCACACACGGACAGACAGTTTTACATAAATAACCCTGCGCTGCTCTACTCTCTCTCCTCACTCTTCGTCATCCTCAGGAGAGATGACGACTGATCCCTTTGGATCATTTGCATCTTCAGCTGGACTTAAAGCTCCATCTAGATTCCCTTAAGTTGGGGAACCGTGGCTACTGCAAAAGGATGTGATTAAGACCTCTTAATGCACAAGATTACCTGAAACAAGTGGGCAGAAAAGACTGTTTGCAGAGGAGAATTCAGGAGCTCCATCTCATCTTCAGGGGAGAAGTTACAAGACTTTAAAGTGACTGACAAGACTTCAATTGTCTGAAATTTGTCCTTGGTGTAATTGTTCAAGAATACTGGCGGTGGCGTCCATTTCAAGTGCACGGTGACGAGCCAGGCTGCTGCAAACATCTGGGGAAGACCGAGTTCTTCAGGAAACACGGGTCGGGGGTCCACAGGCCGTCAGGAACTGCATCTTCAGAGGAGGCTCCAAAGATTCAGTGGTGATGAAGATGGATGATAAGCAGCACAAGCAGCACGTGTGAATGGATGACGTCTTCACTCAGGCTTGGCTTTCAGTTCAAGATAAGGAGGGAAGGAGACGACGTAGACAACGCGTAGAGCTCAAGCTAATGCCACTCCCTTTAGGGATGTTAATCACACCCATTTGCAGCAGGAGCAATTTAATTTGAGTGAAATAATGAATGAGCAAACAGTGCTGTCAGGTCTCGAATCTCACTTCTACAGAAGCCGCTTCACTGGAAGAAAAATGGACCAGGACGAATGAAGCAGTTGGTAATCAATGCAGCTCCAAACAAGAGGTCCCTGTTACCATAATTACTATGGTAATCAATTTAAAGATCTAATCAAAAAATAAAGAAACGACTGTTGCACGAACAGACGTGGTTGGTGACATCAGACCAGTGAGCTTAATGAGCAGCTCTGGTCTCCCTGCAGCCCAATTACTGAGCAATGGTGCCTTGTTCTCTGCCTCAATGTCACCTAACTGTGAAATGAGTTGTGTAAGTAAACAGCCACGTCTTTGTTAACTGGGAGTCCGACCCAGATTCAAGCGAGTACTTAGAATTACAGCGTGACAGGAAGAAGCCATCATATTTTACTGAAGAGATGAACTGAGCCTCTTAGCTGCTTTCATAACAGCGAGTCTGCGTCTCCATGTTAAATTCCAGTGAAGTTGGGCTTCTGTGCGTTAAAATAATTTAAAAGAAATGATCATTGTTTGGTCATTCATTGTGTCTGCAAATTATTCCTTCTCTGCGCTTTCATCTAAACAAAATATCAAACATTTCAAGTGCTAATACAAAAAATACTTTTTAGGCATTTAAGTCTGCAAAAAAATATACATCACACAATAACTTGACCACATTACCCATCATCCCCTTCAAATTAACGCTTCCAAATTTCGTTTCAACAGTTGTTAAACCAATTTGAGGGAGGGTAGATGACAAGGCCTCACTCTGAAGAAGAGAAACTACACTGATGAGCTTGATCGGCAACAAAACTCTTTCTACAACATGAACAATTACCTCTTAAATTAATTATTAATTACTGGAAGCAAAGTGAAAGTTAATATATCTGTCGTATGATTTAAGTCATACCTGTGTAATAACGCATTTACCCACTTTATCATGGAACTAGCGATGTGCTAAACTTTGATCAAGTTCCACCAAAAGACAGATACTGACTAAAAAGGAGTCTTTTTTTTCTTATGTAACTTTGAGCCTTAAATTTACAACGAGATGGGCGATAGGTGGCGCTGTAAGTGTTTTAGTTAGTACACTAAACAAGGAAAATGATTGAATGCACAATCCAATTAATACAAATATGGAAGAAGAAAAAACATCTGTTGTTTAATGGTAACCTCTTGTGATCAAGTAACCACCTCATATTAGCTAATTATTCCTTCATTAAAAAAAAGAAGAGAAAACTAAAGACATGAGTGAGACCTGGCATCTCCGGTCAGTGCCAATGGAAAAATAAACAATTGCCACTCACAAATTTGGAGGAGAAATAAATTTAGAAGGGAAGCGTTAATTCTTTGTAAAAGCCTGGTATGCTTTGCTTTTCTTGCTCTAGGTATGATCTAACCTTCCAGAGGCAGCCTATCATCATGCTACATGTTGACGTGGGACTCACGTGATTAAACCTCTCCATATAAAGGGCTCCTACGGTTAGTTCATATAATCAAAAACATGTTATAAAATAAAAAAAGACTAGATAGATGAACAATCATGGATAATAAGCAAAGCATGCAGGTCTAAAATAAGTTCATTCTGATTCATAAAAACCTAGCATTAAAACCAATCACCGCAAGAAATACCTCAACAGTTTGCCAGTGTGTAGATAGGAAGCGATAGTGAGAACACTCAATGCCACAACAGTGCGGCTATCCCAGGGAACGGGGCAGACTCAGCAGTGTCTATTCTCCCCCTTTCTAGGATTACTTGAAAAAACCAAGTCATTTCCAATTCAATGGCTGCAAAACATTAAGACGTATGTTTCTGTTTCTGTTAACAGTGTAGAAAACTTTCTTTTAAGCTTGTCACTTTCATAAAGGAAAAGGTGACAAAGATTAGACGTAAAAACAGACTATAATATTGTATAGGTTAATGCTATGACATACACAATGAAACATTTCTGTGTAAAAGGTAAAAGATCTGGAACAGTAAAATGACAGTGAATAACCATTGCAACAGGATGATCATTAGCATTAGACAGTTTATCACATGATGCTAAGTACTTCTAACCCATCTCGTGGCTCTAAGCCTGTGTCTGCACTCCTCCATCACTGCCATTCTCCACACAACACCTCCCCACCTGACGCTAACTTGCTAACCAAGGTGTTCAACGCTAAGGCTCATGACAAACAATGGTGACGGCGGCATTTTAGGTTCACGTGGTTTTAATTCAGCGGGATTGCGCGTGGATTTCTTTTCTAAGCTGCACAGACAGCACATTAAATCTGTGGCCATGGCTACTGTGAGAGCCAGTATAGTTTCAGGGGAGGGACATGGGTTTGAAGCTCACAGGGGTCCACGTTAGGGTCCCTGGCACTGTCATGGCAGCGCTCACTTGATGCGGAATATGAATCTGACTTTAATAAAAGTCCATGTTTTAGGTGCGTGAAAAGCAAGTTTGCTCGTGCATCATCAGCATAAACAAAGAAGTTTGGACTTCCGTCTTTTCTAGCCAAGCATTTGCAAAGGTGTTACAGACCTGAGGGTCAGCAGCAGCAGCAGCTGGGGACTCGAAGTACAGACAGGTTTAATCATGTCAATACCTCAAAACTCTAGGAAACGTTGTTATGGGAGTATTTTCTTAGATTGGGGAGCACAATTTCACATTTAGACTTGTTTGGGTTCCTTTTTGTCACCAGTATGACAAGTTTTTTTTTTTTTTAAAGGCAATTATTTACTCATGATAACGACGAGAAGCTAAAACTGTCACGGTCTAATGTGTAACAGCAACTGTGTCTGCAAACAGAGAGCTTTTATTTGTTTGTTTCAGCTGTTACAGGTAAGATACGGTTTCTTTTATAGTTTTTAGTTCATCAAAATGACATTTTTACAGCTTAAACTATATTTGTTAACTGTATAAAAATGTCGTCCTTTACTATTACGACTGGATTCTAAAGATCCGCTTATATGTGACAACAGCAAAGCCGAATAACCGAATTGTTCCTTAGTTTTCCTAAAATGATCCATTATCATCTTTGTTGCGCAAAGTCATAAAATACTGACTGTTGCACTGAAAAGTTTCCTATGTGTTTAAAAAGGTGTCATTTTGATCACTAATGAGTTTCTCATTTTCTATGCTGAATTTAGTTTGTCATGAGCCTCATTGCAACCTGATATAAGTCTAATTCTCTCCCACCTGTTCCCCACTACGTGTCTAGGTCAAGTAAATAAAAAATACGGCCGTCCTGAATGACCTAAACTAAACATATATCAGCAACCTGCAGGTAAGAAGAGTGATCACACATCATTCTCATCATAAACAGTACTGATGAACCAATAACCAAATGCACAGTCAGGACCTGAACAAGGAGGACGTTTGATCAGTTTATGCACCAAACCAACCAGTGAGTTTCCCCACTGAAACCTGGCATGTTAATAAGAGTCAAATTAAAGCCAGAAACCTGACTTTTAGTGATTGAATAAACAGCTTATTGTTTGTCAGTTAACATGAATGAACCCTGGCGTTTGTGCAGTAATGCCAGTCTGTCCTGGTAACATGTCCTGGAGGGGCCACATGTGGGAAATGACACAAATGCCAAACTGATGACTGAGTGTCTGTGAAATGTTCTTTTTAAATGGGGTTCTGATACTTTGTTGTGTTTGAAATCTTCTCCAAATGATGTCGAGTGTGACTGAACGATCCAAGAATGCAACAGGCTCCAGCTGTTACTGACTGTTGGAGCTAGACAAACAAGCATGAGTTCATGTCTTTTTACTGTACTTTAACCAGTCCTTTGTTGCAGATGTCTCACGTAGTCTCAAAAAATAAAAAGGCAAAATAAAGCAGAGCATTTTGAGGTGAGAGCTGATAATCAGATATGCTATCAGTGTTGGACAGGGGTCAAAGGGGGTCATTTCACTGGGAATAACTCCCTGGTTGATCATGTTGCTGGCTCATCAAATGGAGAAGAAACTTGTTGCACAAAGTAAAATTGCCAGAAATGAACAGTGACATTTTATTGAATTGTTAGCTGTTATGTTATAATAATAATAACAACAACCAAAACTAAGTCCTGCACATTAACAGAAAGATGACCTTTTTAAAGAGGTGTTTGTACAGTCAAACTAGAAAATCAAAGGGATTCGATGTAGGAGTTACTTTCTTGAAGCCCTGTCTGAAGGCATTCAGGGGAAGTTTTACAGGTTAGTCATGTTTGCCTTTGTTTTGCTGAAGCAGAATCCAACTTAAAAATAGAAACAACAGCTGCCTACGTTTAAAAGAGGAACGAGTATACACTGAATAATGTTTATCTGCCAAAACACCCCGAGGTAACTGTTCAAGTGGAACAGCTTTATTTTTTTATTAAACTCTTCCTGATGCTGAAAATCGGCACATTTAGAAAACCCACTCAGGTCTGTAATGATTTGGACTTTGTTCCTTTTTTCCTCCAGGAATTGAAGGCAAACCACCAAAGATTGGCTGAATAGAAGACTTTCAGTTGAAGTGCTCCGATTCCAGTAGAGTTCATGTGGCTTCATGCGCGAGTGTGGCTGAGAGATGGATAAAGAGAAGAAATGATGATTTAGAGCTGATGTCAAGTGCTGTAGCTTCCAGGCTGGAGATTCTGGGCATGAATGAAGTCCAAGGAGATGTTGTTCCACCACATCAAAGAGAGACAGAAAAGATCAGGAGAGGTGAACTGAGGTACATCCAGGAGAAATAATCCCCCGGGTGAAAACAACAGAAGCTGAATTTCCACTGAGGCCACGGTTCGCTTTAGGACACATAAATCTGGTTTTACAGTTTTCAAATGCAGGAAAGAGTCCAAAAATAGACACAGTGCACTGTAACACTGTCAGGGAGTTGGATGATAAAAGGATATTTTATTTGGAGTCTTTTCCTTGAAGAAAAACTCTTCAGAAGATCTAAGTGTGTGAAGACTCTGGAAGTGAACGTCACTGTCATAGTCTGGTGAAAAGACGCCTTTGTAAATATAAAAACAGGCCACCCGGAAGAGAAGCTGGATGGTGAAGATCAGGCTACACTTGCCAGCAACATCTTCCAAAAATAAAAATCCAAAGAAGCTCCTGAACTAGATTCTTTAGGTGGATGAAACCAAGGCTACCGAGTATGGAGGAGAACATCCTGGAGAGGGTCCCAGACAGGAGGGCCAAACCACATGGGTTGAACACGGCGAGGACATTTGTTGATCCTGGGATTGCTGACAGAAGCAGCAGCAGGTTTTCTGACCCACATTCACCAAAGCGAAGAGGTGGGGGACAGGATGTCCATCAGACCAGAGACACTTTCAGCTTCTGAACACATTCAGATCCCCAAGCGAGCAGCCTCTGAGTAATGAAACATGTCCAGAGAGGAGACGTGACCACGGTCATGGACCACAGACTTGAGAGAAGCTGAGTGTCCCAACACTTGGGAAGACGGAGGTGATGAAATCTTATTGTTCAAATCATTACAGACCCAACTGTGAAGCATGAACCTGCAGTTCTTTTACACACTTCAAAAATGTCACTGCATCTCCAAGCAGGTCAAATCTATGCAGCTTTACTTTGTGCAACAAAATACGCAGAGTGGTTGTGTTGACAGTAGAAGATTGCAGGGAACAGGGCCGCTGTGCATTTGGTCATTGAGTTCAGCTCTCTATGTAATACAGGAACCAAAACAAATGTTAAACAAAACACACTCTAGACTTAACAAAGATCATGCAAAATGGCCTACAAGCTAAAAGTCTTTTATACACCTTTACATTAAGTTGTCCTCATGTGTATTTTTGTTCCTTTGGATTTACAAAAGAGGAATAGAATACAGGAAGACTACGAGTAGCTCATTTCCTACTTTACACCTTATTTTATTTGTGTATGTTTAATAAAAAAAGTGTCAGCTTCTAAATACGTGTGGATAAACTGTAAAGTCATTGTGAGTATTTAATACACAGACGACAACTTAATGCAAATTGTTGCAATGATCAACAACAATTTCAAGGATAGCAAGTGTCACATTTACAAGGGAGCACCACCAATCGAGAACTTTAAATCTCTACCGACGAGTTTAAAGTCAAAACAACTCATGTTGGTTATTGCACTAAAATCAACAGCATAATAAAGACGTATTTACCTTAAAGAAAAGAGGCGTGATTTGGGGGTTTCCGGTTTGGAATTTGTTGTTCTTTTACACTTTAATATATATGAACTATCATTAAGTGAATGTTTAAGTATTTGATATGAAAGTGAAGACTGTTAAAAAAAAAAAGAACATTACATTTTTATATATTTAATTCTCTAATAAATGTATGCTTCTTTAGCATCACATTTTATGTCCTTTAAGCGCTACAGAAAGCAAATCCGACTTTGGTGATGATCCCTTGCAAAGGTGGGACTGGAATGCTGGATAGTCTAAAAATAATGAGGACAGATCTGATGACATGACTTACTCAGCTTTTGCTCCCCAAGTCAAGAGAGCTTTGATACATTCCAGGCTGCCCTCGCGAGCAGCCTTGTGGATGGGCGTCTCGCCCACATAGTCCTGAAGATGAAACAGACTGCAGTTACTGACTGAAAAGCCCCATCGTGCACAAGAGAAAGAGGCAAAATAGTTCAAACACATCAGTGAGACATGTTTTGATCGAATGGAACCTTTTCAACCCTGCAGGCCAAGACCATCGTTTGAACTTCTTCAGTGGACGGCATTTTTGAACTCCTGTATAATTTGGGCCGCACTCAACCGTTCCCCCATCTGACACCAATCACAGAAATTAGCACCATAAATCCTGGAATTCCTTACAGTGTTAATGTCAACATGCCCAGAAGAAATTCTCTCTAGAGAGACTGAATGATGAAAAGGTGTTATGTCATCATGACCCACTAATCTGATTGCTCAAAGCTGTGCAGCAGAGCATAAAGCGCCACTTCAGTCTGCAGAAGCAGGAAGGAATACACTGACATAGCAATAAAAATCTCTCTTCAAATTTTGAAGGGCTTAACCCAGTTAAGAAATCCCTCTATATCTAAGTGTAACTTCTCACAATGCACCATCATCTACTCACATTTGGAAAATACAGTCAATTGTTATACAATAGTGACGCTATAATGCGTCTGGAAATGATAATAGAAGACTACACATTTCAGACACAGTTACACATTGACTTCCCTCTAACTGGTCAGTGTGGAGGCCTGTGTGGCGTGTGCACGTCTTACCTGTCTGTTGACATCTGCACCTGCCTGCAGGAGCCATCGCAGACACTCAGGGTGTCCCCCGAATGCTGCAATGTGAGTAGGCGTCTGTGCAAAGCGGGAGGTCACCGCATTCACGCCACAGCCCACCTGAACCAGACGCATCACACACTCCAGCTGTGCAAAGACATAGCAAAGGTAGGTAAAAGGCCCGATTAAACAGCGCAGAGAGCTTCGTTTACTAATGTGCACAACGTTGGACCACACCAGCGCATCTTAACAGCGAACAGCAGCGACTAGAATAACAAGTTGGGTTTATTTTGTATGCTAGTTGCACCTATTAGATACGTAAACGTTAGCCGTTCGCCATTCCACAGATAATCACCGGTTCAAGTCAAGTGAAAATAAATGCTGATACAGCACTGTAAATATCCGACTGGAAGAGTCAGCGATGCAATTATCGAATCCTTAACGAACCGGTGCACCGTGACAGTACAAAGCTCCGCTCTGCTGTCGGGCCTCCGGCGGAATGGCCGCGTTCGCCCGCACCAGGAAATGGCCGAGACGAGCCTCGAGTCTGCCCGAATATGCACTCGTTTGCGCCGATATGGTCCACGCATTCCCTCCGACGAGGCCGCTGCTAACATACCTTTCCAAAGTGGGCTCCCCAGTGTATGGGCGTCCAGCCGTAAAAGGTGTCTTCCACCGCCAGCTCGGCCGGGTTGGAGGTGCGCTGAAGGAGGGAACACAAGGCGCCGACGTCTCCATCCCTGCACGCCCGATGGAGCGGGAAGCGGCTGTTTAGGACCTCTTCACTCGAGAAGCCGGACTCCACTGACACCGACATGGTCGTAAAACCAAAGAAAACTACCTATTATTAAAGCGAGCACTAATTGACGGACGAGTTATTGTTTCCACTCGGCCGCCGTCGTGGTGCCAGGGAATGAGGACACGCGCCACCGGCTCCCTTTCCTTTCTGCCCGACGACAGACGGGTCAGAGCGCGCGCCGAGGTAAAGCTGGAGCCTGGGGGGGGGGGGCGGTTGCAAAATATGGACCGGATTTTGAAACAGATCCGCAACCGTGGATCGGATTTCACTCAGTGTCGGCTGCAAGACACGGACTGGAGTTTTGATTCCGCTCTTTTCTTCCTGTGTTTAAAACGGCCTCAGTGGGGAATTGTCGCCATCTTTTGGACTAAATCTGGACTGACTGAGATGTTGGACATTATTACCTGTAATCTGGTATAAGTTTAGCGTCAATCACATTTCATACACTGGATTTTACACAGAATTTCTGTTCTACTGACACAAAAGAGGCTGTTTTGGATAGTGTTTTTCTTATATTGTTGGCAACAATCTTAGTGTTTGTCACTTCGTCGTTTTTGTCCAAAGCAGAGCCAACGATCAAGATCTATCCATTTTCTTACCGAATCTTAAAGTGGTTGCCTTATGCCGATATGTAAGCGTTGTAGTTGCTGCTTCAAACCATCAACTAAAAGCAACTTTACTTTGCATTTCATGTGGTATTATATCTATGTATTCGGTCCTAAAAAACTTCTATTGAATTACGGTAGGAATCTTCGTCCTCCATGTTGACTACCGGTGTAGTTTCTATTGTTGGCCACAGGAGGGCAGCGTACGACAATGAACATGCACTTGTTCTGAGATAAACGCAGAAAGATGAAAAATAAAAAAAGTGCTATAATTATTATTTTTTTTAAATGATTATGGTTGATGTAGTTTATCATTGATGTATTTTAATCATCACTAGTTTGCTACAGTAACTTTTTTATTTTTTATGTTTGTAGAGATGGGTACAATCACGACAACTTTATCTAAACAAAAAATAAACCACTTCTTTCCATACAAACACGTCCAGGAACAGAATCCAAAGCAGAAATGACTCATTGCTAATTTATAAGTACAGTGCATTTAAAATGTTTCCGTTTTAAGATGCCTGTGTTGAGATTTGCATTATGAAGTGGCAATTATCATCACAGCGGTAGCCATCAGTATTCATTCCCTCCTCACACAGGGTGGCCGGCCTTCTGATTGAAGGGCTCTGGAATGAAAAGCACATTAATGAACCTCTGTCAAATGCGTCACTCTGATAATTGTGTGGCGATTTCATGGTCAATCTCATTCATTGAACATTTCATTTGAGGCCAAAGACTCTTCATTTGGTTTGTATCATCTTCTTCTAACAGTGGTCAATATTACAGTTTCTGACTGCAGAACAGCCCAGAAGAAGGTTGTGAGTTATCACATCTGACAGAAGAGAACCGCACACTGTGACCATTGAAACATTTGTGTTATTTAGGGCAGCGGCTCAGATTGGTGCTCTGATTGACTAGAAACATGCCAACAGGAAACAACTGCAAACACGTGCAAAACAAAATCTCAAATCACAAAAATCTCCAATTGCTTTTCCGACCCATAGGAAAGAAATCACACAGGGACTGTCTTAATACCACTGACCTTTTCTAAACTCAATCTACAGAAGAAAATTTGGGGAAAATGTTTCGAAAGTAACCAAAAGCACAAATATAGAGAAGAAACATCTGTTCTTGTACAAATCATATAAATAACGTCTTGTTACCTCCGGATAAAGTTGGATTTTTTTATTTATTTTATTTGATGTATTTTATCTTTGTATTACAATATATTGTTTTTGAAAACGTTAAAAAGTACAATATAATGATGGACATGGGAGCTCGTGTGTATCTTGATGGGTGTGAAGAGCAATAATGAAATGTCAGTCTGTAGCAAGAGGCCAAGCACATATTTTATTACAGACACAGAGATCAAATATTGTCTCAGAAGACAGTCTCAGTAAAGAGCCTGTATTTGACTTTAAATGAGTTCAGTTTGTTGGACTTGATAACAACATAAATGGAAGCAGATAATGAACATTTTCTGAAGTTTTTAGATCATCTTGTCATCAAAGGGACTCGATTCTCATCTGTTTTAGGTGAAGTTGAAACTGCTCACTTTTGTGTGAATCTATGTTTCTGTTTCTTTCTTCCTTCCCTGAACTCTGACGCTCCTACAATGGAAGGCTTTGTCCTGGCTTATCCAAATCTCTGCCTGGGCTACCTGTGTTTGCTCAGATCTGAAAGGCTGATTCTGAGCACATACCTTCAGCTCCAGTCTGACCGGTGTTTTTAACGTTCATCCTGAAGCGCTCAGTCACAGCATTCCCGGTACTTCCCTTTGTGATTCCTTAGAGTCACCAGAGCACAAAAGGATCGCCAGCTCACATTTGATGACACAACAGTAAGTCAATGTCACAGCTGAGACGGGAGTGACGCACGTGGGAAGGTATGTGGTTGGGCAGAGATTATAGATCAGTCATCTCTCCGTGCACAGGAAATCACAAACTTTTTAAAATCTTGTTTCTGGAGGTTTGCGGCTCGTCATGGGACCTGCGTTTGCAACGCAGTCTCACTGTTTTTGCACTGACACATGCAGTTTCATGCCTTCCGTCACTTTTGAAACAATAGAGATCAAAGATTTAATCAGGCACCTGTGAATCAGACAACCTCGTCACTGGGTACAAACACGCACCACAGTATTATTAAAAAAAGCAAAATATTCATTGTTGTTCTCACGTTATTCTTAAATCTTACCAAAAATGCTTCCTTTTCCTGTCTTTTTGTATCCAGGTCAAAGGTGAAATGCATCCCATGGGAGTGCAGCCCCTCCTTTTTATCTTTTCCCAGCCCCAGGAGGACTCTGGCTGACTATAACGGCCGGGATAAACAGGCTGGAACTGTCAGCTCACGGATGCATCGCCATCAAACCTCGAGCGATTTTTGAAAGGCATCTTAGGGACGCTGCCAACAGCCATCATTTGTTCCAGTGTCACGAGTGCTGATGTCTGCCAACAGGATAGGACATGTATCTAATCTAATCTTTAATTTAAGCTTTAAGATCATCACGAGAATGGAAGTTGTTCAGGGTTTTTTTTTTGTAAAATGACACTTCATATTATTTTCTGGTTGCAGCAAATGTGGGGTTGGAGCCAAGAGTGCACGCACCTGTGTTTAGTCTGGAAATGAAAGGCAGAAGGAAGGTGTGGCTCCTGGTCACGTATGATGTGCCCCGGCCTCAATACAGTTTGGGCTCTAGCAAAGCTCAAACCTGCTCAAACTACAGGTTCTTTGCAAAAGATCCTCAAAACTCTTGTGTACGCTCAGATTGAAGGAATAATGCCCCTCCATCTTCTACCACTTTCCCCTTGATGGAGTTTTTGGGGGGGGCTGGAGATTTTAGATACACCCTGGACAGGTTGCCAGGTCACTGTAAACAACCATTTGCACTCACACTGGGGTCACACTATTTCACTGTGGGAGGAAACCCAGGGACCCAGGGAGAACAGGCAAGCTCCACACAGAAAAGGTCCTGGTTGGCTCCTAGGGGACTTGACCCCTCACCCTTCTTGCTGTGAGGCAACAGTGGTCACCACCACAAGTTGCCAAGGTTGACTTCACATTCAAAGAGCATCCGGTTATGACCCATCCATGTGCTCAGCGGGACTCTCCTCCACACCTGCCTGTGCACACATCCCATCATTGGTTTATACGAGGAAGGAAAACATACAGTAACTTAAAAACCTTGTGTAACAGCAAGTGTGTGTGTGTGTGTGTGTGTGTGTGTGCCTTGTGCAGCCAGAATGTTTGCTTTGAACTTACAGATGTTTTCAGCTTTAGTGCACCGGTGTCACGCCTTCGCTCTGGCTTCACCTCTGACCTCTGACCTCTCAGCATGTCACACTGGCACGAATGCTGCTCTCTGTTTGTTCTTAATAACGTGAGTTAATTAGTGTCTTGTGACATGTATGTTTTCAGGTTTCATCTTTTTTAGTTCCAGGCACGTCGTTGCCAAGATCTGCACTTCTTTTTGAAACGCAAGACAAAATACTGCACAAAACCGGCAAATGTGGCCGACAATTCTCCAATTTTAAAGATGGAATGAATTAGGGCTGAAAGACGTGAGGAGGAAAAGCAGCACTAAAAAAGGAAAGCTATGAAGCACAACTATAATTATCTCATCTTGGATGCAGGCTTGTCTGACAGATTTACAGTGCGAACATTTCTCTCCTTTTTCAAACCGGCGTTAGAGTTCAGTCCAACCTTCAGTGCTCAAAAGCTTGGCTCAAACTCTCAGCACACTCAGCTGATCTCCAAGGCAACAGAGTTCGGCTGATTCCCGTCTCTACCTGAAAGGCTTGGGGTTCGTTGTGAGCTCTCTCTCACGTCCTGCTTGCATTAGTTGTCTGGAATCGTTCAGTTCATGATAGTTGCCTGTTCGGTTGGTGTTTATGGCTCCTACACAGGAACATGGAAGGGCCCGTAGCTGCAGTGTGGTGCTCACTAACGCAGCTTTGTGAAAGTTTCCATCCACTAAATTGCAGTAAAAATGGGCTAGATGAGTTTATTCTCTGCACAGGCGTCTGCTGAAGTTGCTCTAGCTGTTATTTTTGCATATTTACTGCAAGCGTCAGTGGACTTTAAAAATAAACCAGGAGTCAGTGAGTTCACACTGCAGATGAAAACGATCATCAGTGCAGCTTCACACAGCCATTACGCACACATTCTTTATGTAATAGCTGCGTAATATGCACAATTCCGCATCTCTTTAGATTAACATTCGCCACCAAGAATACGACAGTGTGACACCAGCTGACGGTGAAACGGCACATTCTCAAAGTTTTTAATGACTCCTCTGTGGGTAGAGATGTTCGGGCCCCTGTCACAATTGCCCTTTGTAGAAATATGGCTTTTGATGGGATTAAGTTTTACGAAATGTGCTATTTGCGCTTCATCTCGCGCCTGCCACACGCTCGCTTATCCTTCACCCGGCTGAACATGTCGGGCAGCAGATGGTTCAGGGCTCATTGTTGAGCTATCTGCTCAGTAACAGCCTTTGTCCTGTGCAGCCCCTCATACTGCAGCACCACAGCCGCCACACCTGTCGCCATCCCTCACAGACGCACAAGAGGACGGAGAGACACCTGAGGGGGGGCTGTTAGTCATTTTATCCACTCCTGGGTGTCCTCCAGGGAGCAGCAAGGCGATTAACAGAGCCAGCCGTGATGCAGTTGTTCTGAGCTTACTGTGGATGGGGGGGTGTTGCAGCTTTCAGTGACATCAGTTGCTGACGCCAGCAGAGCGCCCACTCTGTCACAAAGAGATTATGATTAATACTTCTCTCTCTCCATTGGCTCATCTGAAGTGGAGCTGGGATTTTGTTTGCCATTTATTTCTAGGTAAAATCAGTTAAAACGTTCACGTGTGAGGCTGATCGTACTTTGGTCACTGGAAATAGACACATCTAACTAAACCTTGCTTTATTTCTGCACTGTTCTGGTGCTGTGAGTCTTCAGTAAAGCTCTCTGCTTCGCTCCATCTGACTTTTAAACCTTCGGTAATGTTAGTTAAAGACTTTCAGTACACTTTCTTTAACACTGGGCTCCATTGTCGAGCCTTTCCCTCATACAAAAGTAATTGCTAAAGTTCATCCTAATGCAATTCTGCCAAGAAGCCAGAGAAAACAAACAGTGGATCAGTGTCTTCTCGTTTTAGTTGTGAGGGGAAAGAACTGACGTCACTCTGCTCCCATATTTGAATCAATAAACACCGTTTACACGCAACGCTTGCGCTTTACCCACATGCGGGCCAAAACCAACCTAATCCCGCTTTAAACATGACATGACACCTGTTATAATCACTCAGGAGTGTTCGTTAAATGCCAAGAAGGATTATGGCAAATGCCAAATCGTGGATTATGGAAGCCTTCTGTACCTGCGCGTGTGAATCTTTCCCTCTCACCTCTTTGGAAAGGCCCCAGGCTCCTGCCTTAAGCTCATTTGCGTGTCTGCTGTGCGTTGTCTGTCCGTGTCGCACAGCACATCAGCATGTCCACAGAAACCAACATATGGCTTAAAGCGTTGTGTTTTTTTCCACAGTCTTAAAGCCTGTCTGGTGGACTCTGTCAGTTCTGCGGGGATGGGGGGGGGGGGGGGGGGTTGGATGAAGCACAGCTGCTGTCTGACGTAAATGCAGCACAAACACTCTGCGTCTGTGGTCACAGCCCCTCTGACAGCTCTAACCAGTTAATGGGTTAGCTCACACTCTGCTGAGCGCACCCACAGCTCCCTTCTACGCTGTAGCTAAACCCTGTGACGGATGTTACAGTCAAGCTGAACTGTCTATTGACACACAGGATGGGGAACAGTAACAAATGTGATCTGTAATTAATAATGCCAGTTGGGGCTGCTAGTGGCTAGAAACTGACCTGTTTCCGTGTCAGAGGCTGACAGAGCAGGATTTTACTGAAGGGTACAGCTTTACAAATATGGGTAGCTCCAATTGGTGTAAAATGGCTATAATAATTATAAACACACATCTGTTCCATTTCAGAGAAACTTGCACCAAAAAAGTTTGAATTTCCATGTGTTAGAGGTCAACAATAAATTCAGAAATGTATTTTGGTTGTTTATTTTGAGGCATTTGATTATAAAATGAAGATGGTTAACACTTTTCTCATTAGCTGTCTTGATTTGAATAATTTTAATGGAACTGACACTATTTTGCTGCTGATATTAACTAATATATTGTGTGAATAGTTGCATCATGCCATGTGAGCGTGCACAAACCCCCACCCTTTGGAAACCAAGCCAGCAGAGCGGATTCCTTCTTGACGCTATTTTATTACGCAACCAGCCATAAATGCCAACCATAGCGCAGATGATTTGTTTTCCCAACAACAGGCTTCCATTGTGAGGCTGTGAGACAAATATGACAAGAAGCAGAAGCTGCACTTTGCTGCAGAAACAGCGCTGAAGGGGAATTATGCTGAATCCCCCCCTTAAGTCAAGTCTACTGATCAACAGAGCAGGAAGCAGACCCACTGAGACCCCCCCCCCCGGCTCTGTATATTAAACTGAGGGCTGGAATTGGAACTGAAAGTGACGTGCATGTGCAGAGATGCACCGCTGGTCGGGCAACTCTGATAGGTGTGCAGTGATCTCAGCGTGTGGCTCGGTTTAGGTAAGGGGATTGTAACTGTGCCCCTGAGAGTTTGACGCACGCTGCTGACATCATCACCCGCGGCTCCTTTTGACCGACCGTCTATTGAGCCGCTCGCTGTCGCAGAGGAGAGACCAAAAGGAGGAGGAGGAGGGAGAATAATCATCGCCTGTGCGAAAAAGAAGGCTTAATGAGGAAGAAGGGAGATGTTGAGAGAATTTAGGATAATTCCAGCAACAGCAGAAAAGTTTTTGTTTTTATGGAGAGAAGTCAAAGTGGCTGATTTATCAGACCGACCCTCTATCAGCTCCCCGCCTGACCAAACCTAATCTGCAATTAGTGTATTTTTATACGATTGTTCCTGCAGGAAGTCCACCTTCTCCCTGTCTTTGGGTTATAATTAAGGCAGCAGAAATGTCAGCATACACCTTCTGATAATTACAGACGGAGTGTATCACACTGAGATAATAATGTTGAGTCATAGAGCAGCAGGGCAGGGGAACATGGGAGGATTTTCAGGCTGATATCATTTAAGATAGGTTAGAATTAGAACAAATTAGAAGAGGTGGTTGTTTTTCCTGCTAAAGACAACAAGGGTTCGAACATTCACGGTCGCTTGACCTTGTAAATATTTATTTTCCTGAAATAAAAGGTTGACATTTACAAGGTGGAGAGCCTATAGTGCAAAGAGATAAAACATGAAAGAAAAAACAGGGTGCAGGGTGTTCGGCGAGTGGAAACAAGCAGCGTCTTTGTGTCGCACTTAATCTGAGGTTAATCATTAAAGTGAGCAGCGGGTGGTCCGGTATCAGATGAAGAGCGCAAGTGAGCGCTTGGAGAAAAGAGGGAAAACTGTTCGACTGGTCTGTTTATATTGCATTTATAGTGCACAAAATGACACAGAGCAAGTCCTTTAGCTTGTAAATATATCAAATGCAGCTTGGAGAGTTTACAACTAGAATAGCTTTAACTTATAAGCATAGTGTTCATCAAAGAATGGCTTAGAAGAGATCACAAATCAATTCCAAGGCATCTTTTTCGCCCAATGGTGGGAGGCTTCACTCAATCAATGAGCCGCGCCTGCCCATCACGTTCAGTCGGACTCAGGCCGACAATCTCCCCTCTGACAGACGCTCGACAAATAAGGTTCAATTAAATTAGAGGTACTTGAGCGGCAGCTGCATCCCCAGTTGTTACCGAGCAATGTGCATGTGACCTCGCCGGTTAAAGATGGCAGCGTGCAGATCCTGGCATTCAGTGGCTCCTCATGGAAGGAATTTATGGCCGTCTTTACTTTGGAACGTTTGATTTTGAAATTTAGTTTGAAAATTATTTTATTTTCCATCGTTGATGCCAAAGAGTAACATGAAATCATTTGTGTTTATTTAGGTCTTTCATACCCGGAGTTAACCTGGTGTGGAAATGGATCCATCATGGTAAAAATAGACCGATTTCATAAACGTGTCAGAATGCCACATTTCTGGATGTGCTGTTCTGCAGCATGAATAAAGGAACCATTTCACACACGCTGCAGACGGGTTCTCCTGACATGGTGACATTTTGCAGTCGTTTCCTGGTAATGGGGCAGAATTGAAATGAAGAAGTGGTTTTGTTTCGGGACATTTGTACCTGCACTTCAGGAAACCTTTGTCTGAACACGTAGGACTGACCTTTTGACACCAGCTCTTGCTGTCCATTTTTGGCTATGGTGCGGGTGCGGAACCCCTCCCCTCCTCCGTCACTGGTCGAGGCTGAAAGGCCTCGCACTCACATGGCAAGAGCAGGCGAACGCACAGATGTCCTGAATGTTGTTGCTGCCTCCTTCACCCAGCTTAGGTCTCTTAATCCATGCTTAGCTGTCCTTTTCTCTGGCAGACTTCTCTTAAACGGTCCACCACCAAATTAAAACCACATGACGCTCCGCTCACCTCGGTGCCAGTTGACTTGGAACAGACTGTCCCGCTCTGGGATAAACAACTGGGTTAAAATAAGTGAGCAATTGTTAAATGTGAATGTAAATCAAACTAAATCTAAATAAGGTTTATTACGGAATCAAAAAGTCAGAAATGATCGTTTCCCCCACTTAAATTAATCTCCATCCTAAACTATCATCCATTTGTCAAAGCTCCTCTCTGCATGTGTGTTATTAACTCCAGACTTTTCCCGCTTCCACTGCTGACTGAGTTTTTATCCGATTTAGAGGTCCAGCTGATCAACCATATGGTCTCTCCAAATGATGACAGCAAGAGTTTTGTGCGGTGTCCCCACACGTTCTGTCCAGACTGAAATGTCTCAACACCACACTTTAGATTGCATTGCTTAAGTCACATTTGAGGACAGGTGAATTTCCCTTCCCATCACTATAGCAGCACCACAGAAGCAAGCAAGAAGGTGTTGTACCTGTTAGCTCCCCCCAGTTAGTCATGGTTCCAAAGCCAATGGACTAGACACTAAAATGGTGACATAAACTATTAGACAGGGGCAACATTCACTCTACCTGACCTAAACGCGTACCATAAATAATAAAAATGTCACATGAGCACATACTGCTGACTAATTAATTTGTCCTGGAGTGCTGTAAACTCATTTCCTCTCAACTTTCCCAGAGTCATTTTAGTATTCTTATTATGTTGAAGGAGATGTATTTGAAGAGGAAAATCCTCATAGAAGAAAACTGAGCACTCATCATTCTGTGGGAAAAGATACGACCCTGTCACATAACTTAGTGTTGACATGGGCCTTTGTAGCTGTTCTGGAGCTTCTTGCTAACCAGACAAGAAATTTGGAGCCTGACTCTGTGAGTGTGAAATTTGCACTTTTTATTCAGAGCTGCATGCATCAAGCTGTTAGAATAGAATATAACAATAGAATAATTACAATAGAATGTTAAAATAGAATAAAGAATCCGCACACTAGCACACCCAAGACAGTGTTAGAGACACTGCAGACTACAGAGAGCATGGACAGAACTACAGTAATCCTATAAATCAGACAGATTCCTGACTCAGTAAAGAGACCCAAATCATGCAAAGGTGCATATGTGTGCACTTGTGTGGACAAAATACAGAGTGAGGTGTGTGATGATAGAGATGAGTGAGTATGGTTCCAGTCAGCTGTGGGTTATCTGCACTCCTGACTGGTCTGAAGTGCATACATCACTGGCTTATATCACTGGGTGGAAGATAAGGAGGAGAAACCCTGCTGTTATTCCACCCTGGCCTCAGCCATCCTGTGGGTGGGCACGCAGACTCGGCATGGGTGGATTTGCAGACTTGCACTGCAGACATGGCAAAAATGATATCAGCCTCAGCAGTGCACCTGTGCTTGGTGTAAGTAAGGCCCACGGTCGTATGTGTTTACATAGAATTGTCTTTAATCCACAGTGCTATCATGCAGGTTTGTGGTGTGTGTGTGTGTGTGTGTGTATGTGAGTGTGTGACTGTGAATGTCAGCTCATTTGTTTTAAACCAATACATCAAATCCATTTCATCACAAGCAGCTAAATTCTGTCAATCCTTGTATTAGTATAGAATTAAGTGTGTGTGTGTGTGTGTGTGTGTGTGTGTGTGTGCATGTGTGTGTGTGTGTGTGTGTGTGTGTGTGTGTGTGTGTGTGTGTTTCATCAAGACCTTTAGAAATGACAGATACTCTCTCTTATTGTCCCAGCTGACCCCTCTCCCAGAAGGCTCACTGTTGTTTATGTTCCTCCCTTCGTGTCGTCCCATTTCTCTGTTTAATGCTCTATTTTATGTCCTTTGTGCTTTATCTGCACCCCCCCTCCCCCCATCACGAATACTATCATCTTTCCAGGTACTCCCGCTCTGCTCAGGATAACATTCTGCTGTATGACGCACACAGCTTTGTTTCCAAAGAGGCTTTTGCACGCTTACATGCATTCATAGAGGTTGTTTGAAGCTGGTGTGCAGCCAGGTATTCACACCCAGCGATAACTGACACCGCAGGATTACTGCATCTGCATCTCTGCTGGTCGCTGCGCATTCCTGAGCAGAATGGGCTGGTGTGGTGAATGGTTATCATATGAAGAGAGAAGAAGTTGTTATTTTTCTTCTTGCCCCCAACTCAACTTTTTGCGACCTCTTTACATGACGACCAAAGAGAAAGATTAAGAACATGATTCATGCACTTTTAAGAGGTGTCAGGAACTTTAGGGAACAGCTTAATCATTGACATGAAGCTTTTGTCCAACATTCGTGTTGGTTGGGCAGTAGCTGTAGGGCTACAGCGTTCCACTTTAAGTTCTGATTGTTAGGGTGTTGTGATGTTTCTCTAAGCTGTGTAGAAATGCAAGCTAGCAGGCTAATCCTTCTGTCATTGGGTTTTTAATGACGACACTGCAGTAAGACAATTGATAGCATTGTTTCTGAAGTTTCCACAAAGATTCCAGAAAGATCTCCTATTGTGTGTCTAAAGCCTTGTAACACTGATCCCGTTTCCCTGTTTCTCTACCTCCAACTGAACCCATGGCTTTTGGAACATCGTTAACCAGTCGCTCGTTGTAATGGACAAACGCGCTTTATGAGCAAAAACCGAACACAAATTTTGAACATGGAGAAAGAGGTATGTGTGTTTGGTGGGGGGGGGCACTCATCACTGAAATTGTTTGTTTGGGGAAGGCTAGCGCTGGAACTCCTGCATGACAGCCTGACGCACAAGCTCACGAGGACGGTGTTCGCCTGCCAAAGTCAACAAGCACAGACAAGACCAACATTAATTACCACAGAAGAATGGTACCTCTGTCCTCCATGCAATACAATGGCACCAAATGATCAGACAATGGCCCTTTTTACAGGCTGTTGGAGGCCACAAAACCCAGGTGCAATTTAAATGGATAAATAAAGCAAGGCAAGTAAATGGAACACAAAAATTGGGTCTGCTAGTGGTATTAATGCATTATAAACTGAGCCTTGAACAATTATAAACAGTTCTAAATTAACTGTCATGAATGGGTGTAACTGTGTAATATTCAGTTAGACAAAACAAAAACTTTACAGCACACTACCAACTTAACAGTGACAAATAAAAGGAAAAGAAGCTTGTAAAAGTCTTAATACAGTGTTTTAAAATAGCTGCACACACGGTCTTGAGGATTACTAACAGCAACAGCAGCATTGGTGGTCCAACCGCAAGGACTCAGGGAAATTTATGTCATTTTATCTGAAACTCTGTGATATAATGGCATTTTTCCCAAAACTGCCCTTGAGACAAACATTGCATTGTGAGTGTCCCTTCCAAAAAAAGAATTTCTGTTTCGTTTCTTGACGATACACGCGAGGAGAACTGGTTGTACATTAGGTCTGAGTGCCGTTGTTGGTTGTAGAAAAAAATGACTTGAACTGGGGCTGTTTGTGAGATGATAAGAGAGCATCCAAAACTCTGCTGGGGAGCTCTGACCTGGATGTTAGAGGCAGCTCCTGAAGGTACTTAGAGCTCCTGGACGTATATTACATTATCATCCATACATCCACCCTTCATATTTCTGTTTCTGCGGCTCATTATTAGCCAAGGTCACAATGTGCAAATATTAGCATAGCATGTTAGCAGTGTCACCATTGGGTGTCAATAGACATTCACTGAAAGCTTGAGCAGACTGATCATACAAGAATGTTGGCATGGAGAGTACATTTGGGAAGAAGTTTTGTTGCTGACTTCTGTGTGTTTGAAAAAAAAAAACGAGGTCAGCTGATGTTTAATAAGCGCTTTATGGCAGATCCTATCTGTTGTTGAGGTTAGGACTTGCTTTTTCCCACAGGGTCATATTTAATCTTGTTTTGCTGATTCGTATCCGCATCTGCCGTCTTGTGATCTGACCTTGAAGTCGATTTCAACTTAGATGGTCAGTAGCCCCGGGACATTTTAGTAGAATTTGATACAGTAGTTGGACGCAGTTCCATGATAGCAGTTTAATAGCCTGATCATTACTTGGAAAGAATCCCAGTCTTTGAGTCTTGTTTGCCTCTCTGATGATGCTATCTAGGGTGGTGGACAGTGTGAGAGGACATTTTGTACACCGTGAGAAGCCTGACTCATTACTTCCTGTATCAATTACAGCAGCATGCATTGACGACACATCGTCATTTAACATCAGCACATAAAAATAGCATGATTTAAGAAAATGAGAATTTAAAGAGGAAATTACCCAACGCGAAATAAAAATATCACCGCTGTGTGAACAGAGGCGAGAATAGAGGTTGAACGTAGAAGTAGGTTTTTATTTTAGGATGATAAGACTGTTGCAGACCTTCATGGCCCCCATATTCAGTGTGAATATAACAGCACAGAAATCCAGTCCAGACAGGCCTCCAGCTGTTCCTGCACTCAAACGTGCCTCAGAAGTCACCTGCCAGCACACACCAGCATTTTGGAAGAGTTCGGATACAAGTGCGACGTTGTTCAGCTCCTTCACTTTTGTGTTGCTCTGCAGATATTCAGCATGTGATGTGTGAGCAAGCTAATCTTTGTTTTTCACACCTTCAGAACAAAAAAAATCAAAAGCTAAATTTGAGCCACTGCAGCAACAGGGCTGAATGTTGACTGTTCAATTATCAAGTAAGTGACTGGAAACATTTTACATGTTTAATTCTATTTTCACTTTCTGTTCAAAGGTAGAGAGGGTGAGTTCGGATGTGTGTTTGTGTGAGAGAAAGATAGCGGGGAGGAGATAGAGAGAGGGTGTGTGAGAGAAAGACAGAGAGATAGTGTGGGAGAGAGAAGGAGAATGGAGAAAGCGAGAGTGAGAGAGAGAGCACGTAGGTGTGTGTGTGTGTGTAGGGAGGGGGGGTGTCATTTCCAGTAATGACAACCTGTTTATGACTAGAATCCTTGTTGCTTTAATTTTCATTTCATTACTTTAATCCATATTAATCATACATTTCCATGAAACTTGACTTTAGCAATGATCTACAATACTTTGATTGTGAAGTTGCACCTTGTAGCTTTTGAGATGCTGTAACACTGAGTCCCTATTAGCTTAATACTCAGGACCCAATAATGGACACATTGGACGTTGTCTCACTACACACGATCTGATGTTGATCATTAGCCTCTTTATTCAGCCCAGTCAGACATTTGGACTTGGTTGCGTGCCAGTTATGTAACTGTCAGGAAGTTCGGGAAATGCAGAGCGTATCACATGAATGTGACAAATGGATTTCAGATGCTTGTTCACAGGAAGAGTGAGCAGAGGTGCAGAGGGGGGTGCGGGGGTTGTACAGTAAGTGTACATTAGTACTCTGTGTGACCTTTGAGTGAAGACATGATGTCTGTGGTTTTGAACCTCTTAACAGAATAATCTGGTATTTACGCTCACCTACACAGTCATCCCTCATGTCTGTAGAGGTCATTACTCATCTCATCTGACTGTGATGATGTTTATGTCAGGAGGGAAAGGCCGAATGCGTTATCACTATCAACGTTTGGGTCGCACAGGTTGTAAACACCTTATACAGATACTGTTGTGATCCCCAGAAACAGAGGATTTCTTTATTCTAAACATTCTGGTTTACATTTTGTATGTTCATTTTTACAAGTGAAGCACAAATAATTTCTAAAAATGCTAGAAAACTCAGAACCATCATTGAACAACAACAAAAGCCTCAGCGCAAACTTCACAAATAACCCTGGTGGCGTTGTTTTATTCGTGCAGCAGCAGCGATGATTCACCATCTGTCAAACTGTGGCTTATTTCAGCTTGTTTCCACATACAACTTTCTTCTCTAAATCTTTGGGAAATATTTCTTATGTTGTTTATTATTCTCTGCTAGCAGCCTACAGAAGGATGATATCTAGTCCTTTGACTTTAGTGGCTACTTTATTTACATCACATGTGGAAACAGCCCTTGTTGGCCAAAGTGCTCAGCTGAAAAAAGTAAATATAAGATCTCTAGTTGGAGAGATCTGGAACAGTGACTGAGAATGTCACCTCAAGTCTTAAACCTGGGTCAGAGTTGCTCAACAATAATAAACGTATTTGCTATAAATGGATCATCAAGGGAAAAGTATAAGGGCTATAAAATTACCCTTTGGGGGATCCGATGAGAATAAGGGGTCAGAGACAAACATTCTTTCAAAAAACCAAGATAAGATTAAAAAAATAAAATATTCTGTGACAGACAGCTTTAAAAGCAGCAATCATATCAAAAAGCACTAAAACAACAGTTACTAGAGGCAACAGCCAAAAGCTGATCGTTAAAAACTCTTGAAGCCAAATCTCAGCAGCCAGACAACCAGATGGAGACCCGATGCACATGTTGTTTAAATCATTTTGAAATGAATGCAACAGATCAAAATCGCTCATCTATAAACCCTTTGATATAATTCAGAAAGAAATCTAAAACTGGAGAGAACTGGAAGATTGTGAAGGGATTGTTCCATAAGAGCAGCTGCAAGGTTAGCATGTTTAAAAGCAGCTGGGACACACCCTGAGGTCAGAGATGTGTTCAGCCTGAGGTGTGTTCAACTTTAGTGCTGGACCCAACGCTCAAAGTCGAACGCTGCTAAGCTATAGATGGCAGATATTTACACACCAGGATATATGTTCATCAGCACTGAGAACTCTTTCCGACTGCAACTTTAACAACCAATAATTAAAAATGAACAAAAACATAAAGGAGAAAAACAGGAACTGTAGTTGATAAAGCAGTGTTTAATGAACATATTTAGATAACTTTCAACCGATTAGAATAGGGTAGAATCATAACCTAGTCAATTGAAAAGCAAAATAATCCAGTTCACCAGCTACTTCCTCATTCTGTTTCTGATGAAGTCGCGCGCTACCGCGCGTTGGCCATAAGCGGGGCAGTCCGCGTGCAAAAGCCCGGTAGAGGGAAATATCACGTGGTGACACGTCTCTAAGACTGACGTCACCGTCCCCATCTCCCAGCAACCCCACCATCAGCATACGCGTCACCGCGAGGCCGAGCCGCACGGTTGCTCAGCAACCCGGGCCTTGCGCGAGGGTTCGGCCTTGCCTTGCACCCAGCTCGTAGCTCTGACGCGAGTGTGACGTTAATGAGGTGGGTATCAATTTGTTATGGTGGAGGGAGGAGGAAGAGGAGGAGGAGGAGGAAGAGGAGGAGTTCCCCTGAGTGAGTGCCGAAGCCTCGCTCTACATTCCGCCAGAGCGCACAGGCACACTCCGGCCGCAGCCCAGTCCCGGCCGCATCCACTTGTTTAAACTCCCGGCGAAGAAGGGAAGAAAAGTTTTCCGCATTTCGTGTCGCCGAATCGCCGCTTTGCTTGTGGAATGATTCAGGTCTCACACGAGAACTTTGCGAAGCGTCTGAGGAGGCGGTTTATGTCCGTGTGAGGTAGGAACGGAGCTGCGGAATGTCTCCTAATACTAGTTCATTTAACTTGCTGCTGTTGGTAATGCGGGTCTATGTTTATCGTTTAAATCATCCGAACTACGACTTTCGTTTTCGCTCCTGTTTATTATTCTCTCGTATTTATTGATCACTGTCGAGGTTTAATACCTGTGATAGTTCAGAGCTAAAATATGAATTACCATTTACATTTGGCCAGTTAAGAATTTACCATTTGCTCCTTTCCTGTTATCGACTGATATTTTCTAAAATATAAATTATGACAACACTGTACCAATATTAATTTTATGCTTTTATATATATTAGGGTAATCTAACCCGTATGCGCAAAAGTAAATTATCCCTGTTATATATCAAGTATTTATTTGAAATCACAAAATAAAAATAATGTCTGTTTGTCCTTGCAGGTGTGTTCGCCTTAAACCTGCTGCCACCGTCGCTGCACCATGGTGATCATGTCAGAGAGCAGCCAGGCAGCTCAGTCCCGACCGGGCCTGGGAAGGCCCCTGCAGGTCGGCTTCTATGAGATCATCCGCACCCTGGGCAAGGGAAATTTTGCAGTGGTGAAACTCGCTCGACACAAAGTCACTAAAACGCAGGTCAGCAGCTCGCCTCCTTGTTACGTGACTGCACTTTAATGCACCCCCCCACCCTCCTACAGCCGGACACGAATCCCCTTTATGTTGCTTTTGCAGGTGGCAATCAAGATCATCGACAAGACCAGACTCAACCCTTCCAACCTGGAGAAAATTTACAGAGAGGTTCAGATCATGAAACTGCTGAACCACCCCCACATCATCAAACTCTACCAGGTGTGTGTTCTCTTTCATCCCCCTGCAGCGGAGCCACTGGGCATGTCATTTTCTATGCAGTCGTGCAGGATTGTGTGTGTGTGTGTGTGGGTGGGGGGGGGTTGTCTGGAGCATAGTCAGCCTGGTCTCTGCAGGCTCTGTGTGCAGGAGGGCAGCATGACCAAATGTTTGATTGCGACAGCTGCATGCAGAGCGGATTAATACGAGTGTTTTTCTGAACCACAATGAAGGTGCACGGAACGTGCCGCATCACTGCTGTTAGGATGTGGCGATGCCTGTGCGACTGAACGTTATTCTGCTTCGTTCGCACCTGCTTCTGCTCATGCGAGTGCGTCCGAATGAGAATAATCCCGTGTCCCAGTCTGTGCCGGGAACTGTGCACGTTTGGAGTGGTGCGGTGGGGCAACACAGACGCCGCCGCGTTGCTAGAGATTGTTCCAGGGATCTGTTTATTAAGCCTATTAGCATCTGTTGCGGCTGAGTGCAATGTGTCTGAGCGTCACGTGAAGGACTCCCTGCAAAGTCCAGCTTTACTCCTAATCAAATTGAATACTTAACGGGAAGAATCCGCTTTTCAGCCTTGCGAGTGCCTGAGCACGCAGCTGACAACAAACGCACGTTTCTCTCTGTTATTCAGCCTGGATTTTTTGACCCTTTGTTTCGCTCTGTGCTGCTTCGCTGTGCTGGGGATTACTGGCTGATTTAGAGCTGCTGAAGGCGTCCCAACTGCAACAATCACATCATGGAATTTTTTATTTTTTTAATTGCGTTTCCCCTTATTGACATTAGAGCAAAACCCCTACGGATGCGATAGGCTGGTGATATTTTGATTCAAAATGGTCGCTCCATCCCTTGGAACAGGTTGTATTGGTAACTGATTTATTTATTTTTTTGTCGATGGAATCACTATAGTCTCCAACACATTTGTGTCCACTTGCGTGTGATTTTTTTATTTATTTTTATTCATATTTTCCCTCACCTTTTCAAGGTCACATGGTTAGTTCGACCAGCACCCCTGTAAAGGTGCAGCCATGGCTGTGATGTCAAACATAGATGTCCTCTGTCTGTAGTGCCCCAGGGTTGGGGAGGTGATGTAGTCAGATGGTTAGGGCACAGCGTTGGTAAGAAGCCTTGTACACAATTACATTCCCAGAGTGTTCTGTCATACTGGCATGAGAACGTCTTGTGATTCAAGAGTCATATTTTAGGTTTCTTTGGGGGCTGGCTGTGTTTACGAAAGCCATCCAGAAATCTCTCTCTTCCTCTCTTTGTCTCCTGGTGTTGACCTTGTATCTGTCACATCCTCATGCGCTCTTCTGGGAGAGTTTAAGGGCCCTGAAAGTGTCGCCCTTGTTCTCCAGAGCCGTGACGTCAGCAGCACCACAAGGTGACAGAGCACCAGAGAGCTGCTTTATCTCACAGATTACAGTTAGCTCCTTGCTAATGCATGTTTGTTCTTTAGCTGAAACGCATCAAGCTCTGCTATTCAGAGAATCTCACCGGCATTTATTTTCCGAGTTGGCCTTTCAGCATTTTCTCAGCAAGCTTCAGCTTTTTAAAGGAAATTGCTTTGTTGTGCAACCACAGCCTCGCTGCCCTGAGGGCTCCTCCGTGAGGTGAACGGCTTGGTCATAACATCTTTCATTGCTGCGAAGTTTGAGCGGTCGCGTTGAGTTGCTTCGGTTACATGAGAGGGATCCATGCGAACGCTCTTCCTAGAAATAGGCTGTCACTCTGAAAAAGAACATCCTCTCATCTGATATAAGGAAGTGGATGACAGCTGGATTGTGCAAAACCGTGCATCACCAAAGGTCATGCTGGTGTGTGTGTGACACATTTTTGTGGAAGTATGATGAGGCGGAGGGTTCGTGGCCAGGAAATGTTTCCTAGAAAAGCAGAAGACTGAAGCGAAAGACTGCATTTAAAATGCATTAGTCTTGATCATAAGCTGCTGCCGATGGCCCAGTTCAAACTCGTTTTCCTGTCCCTCTCAGGTCATGGAGACCAAAGACATGCTGTACATCGTGACTGAGTATGCAAAGAACGGAGAGATGTTTGGTGAGTGTGGCCTTCTCCCCGATATTCTGACACACCTACCCAACATTTAACGGCGCTCTGACCAAGACGTCTCCTCTCCCTGCAGACTTCTTGACATCACACGGCCGCATGAGCGAAGATGAGGCCCGAAAGAAGTTCTGGCAGATCCTGACAGCCGTGGACTACTGCCACCGACACCACATCGTTCACCGCGATCTGAAAACTGAGAACCTGCTGCTGGATGCCAACATGAACATCAAACTGGCCGGTAGGTCGTCCTAATATAGTTTTCTCTCATCGTGTGTCCTGGTGCTGCCCAATATGAATCATCGCGTACATTTATTTTAATCAGAAATTAATTTGTTTTCACTTGAAGAAAGCATTTCGCAAGGGGGAGGTTGTAATTAAATCCTTCTATTTAAATCCTTGTGCTGCCTCTCTATGTGATTAAGTGTGAAAAATTACTTCACCAAGACTAATAAATGAGGGCTAATGAGGTTGGCACACACGCACAGGCCCGCTAGATTACATTACAGCCTCGTAGTGGTGCGAAGCACAACAGGAGCCACCTTGTGTGAGAGGTGACACGGCACTAATGCTGCCTTGCTCTGCTCAGCTGCTCCATTAATCTGAAAAACAAGACCTTTTTGACCTTCAGTCACCATAGTTACTAGAAAGTATATTTGAATAACAAAAAACTTGAAGCTTTTTTTTTTTTTTTCCCCAGATTTTGGGTTTGGAAATTTCTACAATGCCGGGGAGCCTCTGTCTACGTGGTGTGGCAGTCCGCCTTACGCTGCCCCTGAAGTATTTGAAGGGAAGGAGTACGAGGGGCCTCAGCTGGATATTTGGGTAAGCTGGTACAAGGTGGATTTCCAAATGAGGAATTGCTTGAGTCTCCTTATGTTAATCCGGACCTTCTGTTATTTCCCTCACAGAGCCTCGGTGTGGTGCTTTATGTTCTGGTCTGTGGCTCTCTTCCATTTGATGGAGCCAGCCTTCCTGCACTCAGACAGAGAGTCACAGAGGGTCGATTCAGAATCCCTTTCTTCATGTCTCAAGGTACGACAACAGTTAACAACCGCCGACCATTTACGCTAACACTGGCTATAACTGCCGCTACACTGCTCAAACTCCAACGCTCATTCCTACTTTAACCTCCGCCAGACTGTGAAAATCTGATCCGTAAAATGCTGGTGGTGGACCCGACCAGGAGGATCACAGTGGCCCAGATCAAACAGCACAGGTGGATGTTGGCGGACCCGACAGCTGCACGCCAGATCCTCTCTCATTCCCTGACAGAGTACAACTCCAACCTGGGCGACTACAGCGAGCCTGTGCTGAGCATCATGAACACCCTGGGCATCGACCGCCAAAAGACCATTGAGGTGCCTGGAAACGTTTGATTACACCAGCTCTGACCTGCACATAGCCTCATACTACACCACACGTGGTCCAAATGACCACTGATAGGGACCGAAGGCAGCAGCTTTGTGCTGGTGTTTGGACCAAAGTCATTAATCTTCTTTTTCCCCTCCATCAGTCTCTGCAGAGCAGCAGCTACAATCATTTCTCTGCCATCTACTACCTGCTGCTGGAGAGGGTGAGAGAGCATCGCACACAGCAACTGAGCCGCCAGTGTGGAACCTGGGGCCAGAGGCCCAGGAGCACCTCTGACACCAGCAGCCCAGAGGTGAGCACCGCAGCTGGAACCGTCTCCTGTTTCACCACTCGTGCTCCAGGTCTAAAATGGCTCCGACTTTCTGCTTCATTTTAGACGATCGTGGAGTCAACAGACAATTTTAGAAGTGCAGCATTTTCAATGCCGCCCAAAAGCAGGACTCCTCCTTCTCTCCACTCTGAGAAGGACTTCGAGCAAGGTGGATTATTCCAGGTGAGCATACGGCACTCAGCAGGTGGGAGGGTCACACCCTGCAGTTATACAGCAAAGGTCTGATACACAGGTCACCCTCAGTGACGGCCTTGATTCTCTTTCAGAGGGTGGTGTTTCCAGTGGAGGCCAGTCTCAACAGGCTGCTGTGGAACCGCTCCATTTCACCCAACAGCCTGCTGGAAACCAGCATCAGTGAAGAGGTGCGACCGAGGGACCTAGAGGAGGAGGAAGCCACACAAACTCTTGGTCCCCTTCTTCCTCCCACCACAACTTCTCGCAGGCACACTCTGGCTGAGGTTTCCACCCGATTCCACCAGTGCAGCCCTCCATGTTAGTGCGCCATTCATACACGCGCAGTGCACGTTTATCCGCAGACACTCGGTCTAACTTTAGCCTCCTGTCTTTTAGGTATTGTGGTGAGTCCCTCGGATGGAGCCTCGTCTGACAGCTGTTTGAAATCCTCATCCAGCCCAGCGCCATCTTTGCAGGGCGTTCTGGGTGAGATTTCAACCCCTCAGGCCTCAGGGGCTGAAGGTGGAGCCTTGCTGTCTGCCGGAGCCCCCCTGGCCCTCTCCTCCCACCTCCAGCCCCAGGCCCAAGGCAGCCTGCCTGCTGCCAGCTTCCAGGAGGGCCGCAGAGCCTCAGACACCTCCCTCACTCAAGGTGAAAATAGAGCATGAAAACAGAATCATGTGTCATTAGTGAACGTTGTTTTCCCCTTTTTCCATGTCCGGAGTGTCACATCCATTCATGGGTGCAGCCTTGGATGACCTTTTTAATGCCTCTCCACAGGCCTCAAAGCTTTCCGTCAGCAGCTGAGAAAAAGCACACGCACTAAAGGGCTTCTGGGATTAAACAAGATTAAGGGCCTGACCAGGCAGGTGGTTCCTCCACCCTCCTGTAACCGCGGCAGCCGGGGGTCATTGGGCCCCACCCTGTCAGAACACCGTAGCATGCTGGAAGAGGTCCTGCATCAGCAGAGGTACCTGTGATTAGCAGTCAGATTTGCTGAGACTCATAAAACTGTAAAGAGTTTGAGTTTGTGTGAGATTAAGTCAGATCTGATGTTTTCCAGGCTTCTACAGATCCAGCACCAGTCCCAGCCTCAGGTTCAGGCCCCTCAGCCCGGACCAGCACAGAATCCCTTGCTCTTTCGGGCCCAGCATCAGCCACCCTCTCCTCCATCTTCCGTGTTTGCTTCCTCTGCCATGTTTGACAACTCCTCCATCCTACCTCCTCAGCAAGCTCCTGTAGCTCTGCAGCACAACCCCTGGCAGCGAGTCCTGGACACCTCCTCCTCCACTGGCTGCTCCTCATCCTGCTCATCCTGCTTCTCTTCCTCTCTGTCCCCCGTGGCCTCTGCCGCTTACCTTCTGGAGGCTCGTCTGCACATCAGCCAGCAGACGCCCCCTCATCTCCACACGGGCGTCAAACTGCAGCCCCCCTCCGCAGGACACTGCACCTTTCCTTCTGCCGTTCCCAAGTCGACCGTGTGGAGCATGAGTCCGGTGCCCAGCGCAGATGCCGACATGCAAGATTTGGGTCTGACGTCGCAGCAGCAGCTGAGCAGCTGTGTGATGGTGAAGTAGAACGTCCAGCTCAGCTGCTGCCGTCTCTGGAAGATTTCTCAAAAAGTTGACTTGACTGTGAGTGCTGAAGAAAGATGAAAAGAAGCTGGAAGAACAAACAAAAAAGATCTGTAAAAACCACAAATTTACAGTTTCATGAACTGCGGTACACAGAATGTGTCAACACTGGTGTGTTATCTTCTGTTATAAGCTAAATACCAAGCAATAACCAAACTCTAGAAAAAAGAGTCAGACAGAGAGAAAAGCAATAACAAACAGGATGATTTTCCAGCTCCCTGAGCCTCCCAAACTCACTTACACGAAGAGCTGATATGATCCGCAACAATCACGTCTCATGTTTTGATGTTGTTTTTATTACAGGGAGGTTCCCGCTCTCAGTGTTCTTCATTTGACTGATAGAAGACCAAAACATTCCTTTAAAAACATGTCCCTTCGCAGCAAACGGTGCAGGGGACATGCCGTTTAAAGCTCAAAGCTTTAGAATCACTTGCCGAAGGATTTCCTGGTGTTTTATGTTTTAACTGTGATGTTGTTTTATTTTCTTCTGTGCAAGGTAATGATAGTGAAGCAAGTACTGCTTTTACCTCAAGCTGCAAAATGACTGCTATGTCCTCATCGGCCAAACTAAAAGAAAGCAAAGCTGCTGGTTGAGTGATGGCACAACTGGTACATCAGTCAGCTTGGTAGCACTTTACATGTGTGGAACTGATAAGGATATTATTTGCTTTTGAAAGCTTTAACTACCTCTTCAGGCAATTCAACAACTAGAAGAACCAGCAATTGAGTGTATAGAACAAAGTCTGTGGGAACAGTGCAATATTTACATTAAAATACTAAAGAACGAAGAGGTTCTACACAGGAGGGTCAACATATTAATGCGTAATTGCCAGAGGTCAGTTAAAGTTTGCTCGTCTGTGTCTGTTTGTTGTGCTATCGAGCTGACTAGGACGGGTACTAGTTACGTAATGTAATAACCCCAGACTGTGGAAACGGAGCTGAAAGACTACATCATTTCAAAATGCTGTTTTTTCACATGCTTGTAGGAAATGTGGGGGTTTAACCAAAGATTGAAGAGCACAAGATCTGTTCTATAGCAAGTACACTACTGACTTTTCACTTGCTGTCTCAAAATGTAGCATGGTTGTGTGCTAATATTTTTACATGATCACATTAGTTTCTGCTGTGAGAAAACTGCCACCACCAAACCCCAGCGCTACATATGTTGTTATTATCTATAGCATTTACTATCAGGACCATGATCTTATTCATTTTTGTACTTTTTTAGAAAAAAAATGAAAAAAGAATGTAAAAAAAAATAGCAATAATGTGCTAAAGGTTGTATTTCTTTGTCTGTAAATGGCAGAAATGGTCAGGAACGATCGGCAGCAGACTGGCTAAAGGCAGCAGCCAGTTTGGATGTTGTGTAAGCGTGTGTGAGGTGTGTCACATTGTAAGCTTGGCTAATGCTCTCACTTCCATGAAACACCTTGTAGAGAAGCAATGTTTTTCCAAACCTAGCTGTACATTGGAAAGATTCAGTGCTAAAATTCAATCATTTTGGTTGACTGCACTTACTACCAACACTTGTGCCTTCGTGTGAACAAACTAAAAAGCAGATGTCTTCATGTTATCTCCAGAGCCCATTTGATATCTGTCTTCTTAGTCTCTCAATTGAGAAGCAAAAAAACTGCACTTTATTCCTCTTGTTGCTGATATTTTTTGTTTCTCATGACAAAAAAAGTCACAAAACTATTGAAGCACTTAAGACTCTCGATGCAAACCTGTAAGATTGATCCCCCCTTTTTTGATACTTTGGATAAATCTTTTGTTATTTTCCCTCCTCATTTGTTACTTGAGCATCTCAGTGTGTGTGTGTGTGTGTGTGCGTGTGCAAGTTTTGTGTGTAAGGACAAAAACAAAGTAGAATGTCAGTTCAAGTATATTGTTTATTTATGTGGCTATTTATTAAAATAAAGTTCACTTCCTAAACTGTGTGTAGTGTTTCAAATCTTTTTTATTTATTGTAGCCGTATTTGGCCAAAACTGGTACTGCAATCACAATCCAAGCTGGTACCCCCCCCCCCCCCCCACAGAGTCCAGGCTGCCAGTTAGGTTGTCTGGACCAGCAGGAAGGTCTACAGCTGATCAATACGTCTCAGCATTACGCCAGAGAAATGGGCTCTGATCCCATTTTACTAATGTTAGCAATGATGAGTGGCTGTTTTTCTCTCAATTTATTACCTAGTCAGTTCAATGACCCACCTGCATACGTGCCAGTCTACCATGCACCAACGTGCATAAGGTTAATCGACTGCAGGGGCTATTTTAAATGTCCTCGAATATCTTAAGTTAGCCAAACTTAGCTCAATCTTTACTGTCCAGTAGAAAATTTGCAACGGCCTTCAAATTTTTCTCTGCTTTCAGCTGTCTCCATCAAGGCATCAGATCCTTGTTGACTTTGTCACGATCTGCTACAAAACACTTGTGCTGTCCTGAAGCTTCCCAGGAGTCCTCATCGTTCTGAAAGTTTGATATAACCAGATGCGCGACACCAAAGGGTTTACCTTCCGACAAGACAATGAGCCCAAACACGACAGCACGGTTGATTAGGGACAAATCTGTAAATGTCCAGCCAGAGCTCTGATCTTAACCCAATCAAACATCTGTGGAGTGACCTAAAAAGGGCCCCAACTGATCTGACAGAGCTGGAGAGGATCTACAGGGAAGCCTGTCAGAATAAGCTCTAATTGGTTGAACTAATGGGTGAGTGGACATCCGAGGACTTGCTGCATCAATGGAACATCTCTCTCTCTGTCCTTGGGATGAAAATGCTAATGCAGAATTTAGGAGGGGATTGATTTCTACAGGAATAAGATTGGCTGCCAACAACACCTCCCCCTCTGAGACTGGCAGATGATGCACGCTAGCATTGCTTTGGACCCCCGTGACCCTCCTGCTGGTTGTTGGGAAAGAGGAGACGAGACGTGACGTCTGACAGGAAGGGCTACGCGGGAGCGGAGTGACGCAAGAGCAAGATGAGAAAGCAAGCGGTGCGCAGGCAGTCACCTCGCCACACATCTCCAGTTACAGACGGACGCAGAAGACCGCGCACACAATAGCAGGTGTCTTTGGGAAATCGTGCCGACAGAGGCTACCTCCAAGGTGACCGGCCGATCCGCACGTGCGCACGCCCAGACAGCGTGAGCGCCACAGGGCCTGACGTCTGCACAGCTGATAACTTCATGCAGATGACGTTCAGCTGACTCCTGTCAGCAGTAGGAGTCAGCTGTCTGCCTGTCTGCCTGTCTGCCTGTCTGTCTGTCTGTCTGTCTGTCTGCCTGCCTGCCTGTCTGTCTGTCTGTCTGTCCACTAAATTACAGATTTCACTGCCGTTGATGAATTCTGAATTCTACTCTGGATGTTTCCTGTAAGCCGATGTTATTTGATCTGGAGGTTGTTGGAGTCTCTATGTGCGTGTCTCCCCTGTTCCTCACCTCTCCCAGTCAAGCTAGCGTGTGACACCTGTGTCTGTCCACCCTTCTCTGTCTTCTTTCCTTTGTGTTCCAGGTCATCTTGTGTTCCCGACTGTCATGGACAACATTTTGGAAAACGAGCATTAGTGACCATTTTTCTGACCATTTCTGCCTGTTGATCTGCAGACAGCTGAATAGAGCTCAGCACCGTAGCCAAAGCTCGCCACACCTCACCGATGGAGGATCAGGATCTGTCCTGAGGGAGTCCTCCCGCTACAGTGGGAATAAGTAGACCGGCGCATATCGGGTCATCAAGTCTCGAGAGATCGTCAGGCGAGTCGGGTGACTGTTTGCCCCTCCTTTTACAATCTGAACTATATTTTTTAGGTTTAAACAAACTCTTTGTCCTTGGGCATCGCTTGGTTGCTGGAGTGCTTGTGACAGTGCTGTGGGAGTGGAGCGCAGAGCTCTGGGATTGAAACTCCTGCCCCTTTGCAAGCCCATCAGTTGGCCTCTTGATTCATCCAACAGTTCCCTTGAACTCTTTTGTGGGCTCATTTCTGAATGTGTGGCGGTGTCCAGGCTTTTTTCACTCCAAAACAATAATTCCCTTCATTAAGTGACCATTTTGAGAGAGATTAGAATCATTTTCCTCTTGATACATCATTTCTGAGCAACAGAGCAACAATAACAGTGTTTCTTACACAGAGAAATAAAGTCAGACTTTAATCGTACTGCATCAGAGCATCAGGTTGTCATTGGCTGCACAGTTTTCGTGGGAATTAAAAAATGCTGGAGGGAAAAAAATTGGGCCAACTGAGAACCTTATTCTTCCACCAGTGTGTGGGAGAGGAGTGAAGTGGAACTTGTAAACCGGGTGAGAGCGTTCTGCACAGGAGTGTGAACAGCTCTTTGATGGACTACGCTGCCTCAGCACGTAGAGCCAAATGGGCCCAAGCACGGAGGTTCCTGAGCAGGACAGGAACTAACGCACAGGATGCATCTCTGCTGCAGATCAGGTTGATAAGAGGAATTACAACTTGTGATCAAGCGTATCAGTCACAATGCCTGTGCTGTAAGGTCCTGTTCGGGAGCAAAGTCACCCAGAATGTTGGATTGATATCTCCCCCCCCCCAGTCATTTGGATCTCTCGCCTCACTGTGAGACTGGAGACCTCAAAAATGTGTGTGTGTACGTGACAGAGAAGCCGTGAAAATGCGTCACTGAGAAGAAATAATCAGGCTTCCAGCTAGGACGAGCGGCACGAGCGGACGTTAGAGGATTCATGGAACTCGAAGGGTTTCAGAGTAAAGAAAACAAACAAGTCTCATGAGTGAACAACAGGATTGTGTGGAAAAGAGCAGCTCCAGCGTGTTTACCCTTTACTGCATTCCACAACAACACACACAGCCACAGTCAGCACAAAAGGATCCCACAAAGAGGCAAAGACAGTATTAATGGTGGTGTTAATGGTTCCAGCTGTCCATCTCACAAGGTTTAAATCAAATTACTGCGATTGCAGCAAAGGCCGAGGAGAAGAGAGAAACAAGCAACTTCCCTTTGAGACAAACCTCTGACTCGGAGCGCTATAAATAAAATGTTCTGGTTTAAATTCATGAAACCGCAGGAGGAAGCTTGGAACAAAGGTGCAGACTGAATGGGTCTGTTTTACAGAACCTGGAGGTGTAATCTTGATTTGGTTTAGTATTGTCATGGCTGGGACTCAGACACATCACACTGTTGGTGACAGGGTTTGGAATAATCAAACTTTATCTTTTCCAGAATTCCATTTTATGCGATAATGTTATGGACTGATTCTGTTTTCTGTATCACTTCCTGCATTCCTCCATTAGGGTCAGTAATTGGGAATGTGTCAACTTTCTACTTCTTTAGGTTTAATGTGATGTAATGTGAAAGCAGGCAAAAGTCACGCGTGAATCATAATCACCATTAAGTTGGAAATCATTAACTGTAGTTAACAATCAGCGTTGAACCAGGCCGGAGGCTTCTTCTCCTCTTCTCGCTCTTTATTCCAGAGCTCTAATTGCTCACACCGAGGTGACAATCAGACGTGGGGTTAATGACCAGCGCTTCCATTGTTCCGTCAGTGTGGCGACACCATCCAGGATTGTAATTAGGAAGCTCATACACAGCGCTGGCACAGCACTGGTGTGGCACCACAGCGGAGCCAGATTAAAGGGAAGTGCATAGCGCGCACGCACGCACACGCACACAACACACACACAGTCAGCTGTGAGTGCTATGACGCACATTGGGATCTGTTAATATTGTACAGGAGCCTTTGGCGTCTGAGTGAACATTCCATTGCAGGCATTACATTCCATTACTGTCTCACAGAGCTCAGTAAGCAGCTGAGCTCTGAGTTAGACCTAAACACACATACAAACAGTCTTTTTTAGTCCCGACCACTTTTGTCCAATGTTTCAGCCTCCTTGGCTTATTTATTAATGGGAAGTCTTTCTTTTCCTGTTACGATTCTCAGTAATAGACTCTTGTGATCTGGGTCTGGGCGGGGCCCCTGCTGTCGTGGCCCCTGGTGGTGTCTGAGCAGTAGCGTCCAGCACGCCAGGCAAATAACGAGGCAGCTCACAGAAGCAAGTTCCTGCCGGGCACGTTGCACGCTCACAGCGGCACGCATGAGTCCAGTTGTGCAACGTAAATGGTACAAATGTCACAAATATTTAGGCGCTCGAGTTGGAAAAAAATGTGTATCTGATCACCACAAGGATGATCGACACTTTCCAGGCAGAGTTTCTGGCTCAGGCTCACAGGAAGTTCAGAGAGGAATTACGCTTGTGTTTGACCTGATTATTCACAACATGACAGTTTATTGGCCCTAATCAAATGTAAGTTTGTAGTGGCTAAACTTTGGTCTGATTCATTTAGATGGATCCAAATGTTGTTGGTCCAAATGATAATTATCCATTTGTGCTTACCTTTATGTTTTAGACAATATATAGGTTTACGTCTTCCCCTGACTTTACTTGCATAATTCTGACAAGCAGATTATTATTTTTTTAAAATCTTTTTATGGTCTTTTCACCACTTGGCTGTATGCAGAGAGATGCCTGACTGCTCGATCATAGAGACATACCAGGCATGTGCTGACCCACTTGTTGGTATCATGATATGCGAGACTCGGAAGTTGTGCCTCTGTGGAATCTTGGACATGAATTTAGATGTTGGATACGTCACTGAGCTTGGCTCAAAGGCCGCGACCTTCAGTTCCACTTGACTAGTGACACCAGAGTTAGTGCGACACATGCACCTGGGGAACTTCATGGCTATTTCATCATCGCTTCTCCCCTGCTGCTCGACTATGGTTTCTTCCTGCTCGGCTAAAGTTTTCCAGACTTCTATGAGTGCCTGCAGGTATGTAAAGAAAGGCTGTAGGGCAGGATTTGGTTTCTGTTGTATTTATTATTTAATTAGTGACAACTCAAGTCTTGAATTTCAGCTTGTTGACTCCTCTGTGTCAGCATCTCAGATCTCCAGTCAGGCTTAATTGACGTCAGCTCAATCAGCCCCATAAAAAAGCTGCCTGCAAAATGTTTACAAGTCGCTCTTTCATTCCCCAGAACAGTTGGTTATACAAGATCTCAGACAGTGTGTGTGTGTGTGCGTGCGTGTGTGTGTGCGCTTTGCACTTTGCAAAGTGGGTCATGTGTGTTAGCACAACCGGATGGAGGGCAGGGGATGGGGCTGAGCATGAGGGCAAGGGTTGGCATTAGTGGAGCAGATTGTTCGAGACAAGAAGCAGCATTTTGTTCCAGCCCAGCAGTCATGAGGCACTTGCCGTTGAATTTGCCAAGGCAATTAACGGTCTTTTCCAGCAGATTTGCTCTTTCCGAGCCCAACGCCGCCTTGTCCTGGTTCACATTCCCGCATTGTTTGTCTCAGTCCTCAACTTTTGCTTGCTTGCATTAGTTGGAGTAAAAACTTTAACTGAACTCCAAATATTCAGTCATGAAGTAGCAAGAAATGAGGAGTTTACCTCACCCCCAGGCTGTGACGACACCATGTTTAGTTTACCCATTATTTATAACTGGTAAGCTGATTCATATGTCAGGAACCGTGTGTGTGCCTTAGCTGCCACTGAGGTGGGTGCAGGGTGTGACCAGCGAAGGACCACGTTTCCTGATTCCAAAGAAAACGGGAGGGATTCCATTTCCTTGTAAACTCCGTTGACAAACAGACAGATGCCTCAGCAGATATCCCAGTATTGAATCAGTTGATAAGCACATTTGGAATCAGGTGGAGGTGCACGTGTTCACCGGCCTTTCAGCCGTCTCTAGCCCTGCTGGAACATGGTTCTCTTGCATGCGTTGGCTAAAGAAACTCAGAGACGGCGGACGTTCCCCTAGTTGGGAGGGGTAGCTGTTTGTCAGCCATAGGGTTCTTATTTGTTTTGTCACTAGAGAGCGATTACATTTGGATGCCGAATCCTTCACCTCAGGCAGGGGAACAGGGAGGAGAAGCTGCATTTCCTCCACCCATGTTGCCTAATAGAGACTTACTTTACATCTGCTGCTAAAATTTGCTTTTGGTTTGCATCAGGACTGCTTGGATCACATAGATTAAAGCTGGTATTAGAGCACGAAACAGTCCCGGCGGCACGCCACACGTTCTGCACGCTCGCTCAGCATCAGCAGCAAGCTTCATCATCATATCGCCTCCAACAAAGATCGGCACCATCGCGGCAATTGTGTGGACACAATGTGTCCCCGAGGGCCACGAGCAGTGCAGCCTCATTTTGTTTCGAGTGTGTTTACATGTGTGCTTTTATGTGTTCACGTCGTGCTGTTGCAATAACAAAAATCAATTTTAATGCCAGCTGTAAAGGCAGCCTTTGTGTGGCAATATGCTGCATGACTCCCACATCAACATCAGACCCTCCCTTCCTTTGCAGCCATTGTGTCAAGTGGACACTGGTGAGGTGGCGGATCGGTCGATGGCGGGTTCAGGGCCCCTCAGGAGCGTTTGCACATTTAATAACCACGTCTGGAATTACTGTCTGCTGTGTTTGCACATTTCTGTAAACAAACACGCGATCATGGCCTCTGCGCGTGTTTGTGTGGCAACAGTTCCCTGTTCCCCAACCCTGCGCAGCGCATGTGTTGCATGATGTGAAGTCATCTGGCAGGAAAAAGCCCCCCCCGTTCAAAGGAAGTGAGCGCACTTCCTATTGACGTCATGTTCGTTTCACAAAGGGAAAGAACCAGAGGGGAGTTTATTCTGTTGTTGCACAAACACCTGTTTATGGAAAATGAATCCTATCGGAGCTGATGAAGGAAGTGTGTGTATCGGGGGGGGGGGGGGGGGGGGGGTCTGGAAATTTAGTCAGTGATTCCATCAACCTTTTCTGTCCATTTTTCCCCTGATATCCAGGTCTGTGAGCATGAGCGGCTCTCAACATAAAGCAGGTCTGGCAGCAGCTCTCAGAGGGAATCAATGGGAAAACCCTTTTACTTAGTAACAGTCTGGATGCATTGGCGTAAGAGCCAAGAGAAAAAAGAGCAGGGCTCCCAAAATGGAAAAGCTCCTGAGTCAGAACAACATACTTCTATCCGTACATCAGAATACATGAAACAGCCTTAAACGCCGCAGCGCGTTGTCTTCATTTCCTCCGTCCTTTAAATTGTGACCATGAACTGAGCACCAGTCGGGAGCACGGGCTGCAGTCCGCTCTCGCTTGCACGTTCTCAGGCACTCCTGCACCTTTGATTGTGCAGCACGTCTGTAACAGGAGAGATTTTCACAGTTGCATAAGTTTGGCATGCGAGGTCACCGACAGCAGCGCCACTGAAATGTGCACTGTGTTAATCAAAGACAGCAGATACGGACCGATCTGATTAATAAATGACAAATTCACCACAACCTTTGATTATTTTCATATAATCATTTTTATTCAATTTTCTTTTATACTGGGGTCAACCCTGACTCACTGTTTCGTGGACGTCTACCGTGTCTTTTGTGCGGTGGCTGTGGGTTTAGTTCTGCTTCTATTAGGTTTTTTGTGAAATCGGTTTGGATCTCAGGTGGACTTGACTGTGGACGGGTAGACCGTCCTCCCTCCTGTGGTACCTGCAGGCTCAGCGTGATCCAGCTCACCTTTTTATCAACTTGAGGGGAACAGCTTGAAAGGAGGTATGAGTGTTCATTTCTCTTTTAGAGAAACAGCCTGGGCTTCTGGTTGAGCTGGTTGCTGGAGCATGTGTCAACAACACTCCCTAAGAATGCAGAACAAAACACACCAATGCAGGGTGTTAAAAAATTCCTAAAATGGGTTTTTCACAAGGGAAAATTAGATTTTGAACATTAGGTATCGGTCAGCTGCCTGAAAGTATTTGACAAACCGAAAGGTAACGAAGGAGCCTGACTGGATAGTTGTGAACAAGGAAGTGCTCTGGGAAAATAACCAGTGTGCAGTGATGCATGAAACCCAGCTAAAGCTTGAAAAGACAAACAAACACTTTCTGAGATCATGTAATACAATGAGCCCTTCACATCGACGCAACAGATAATCTGTTAATGGATTTAAAACCCTTTTATTCTGCAGGAGCATGACCCTGTGTGCTGCTGCGCCTTGATAAGAGGCAGGCGGCTCCTGTGTGTCATGAAGTATTGAAAAGCTGCAGTGGGCACTGCCCTCAGCCCGGGGTTTCATAAGAGGAAGCCGGACGGTCCCCTGAGAGACACCTACACACAGCCTGCAGAGCAGCGTCTGGCTGGATGAGCTGACGCGGCAGCAGAGCCTGACTCGACATGCCGCCTGATGCACCACCTCTGCCTTTCACTGCACATTAGTGTCAAAGTCTCGCAGACTGACGATGGCGTTTCTGTGTTTATGTGAAGCTGCGTGCCCGGGATCTTTTGTACTTGCGGTTTCTGCCCCAGTAATCTATTTTCTACAGATTCAGCACATGGAAGATGACACTAACGTAAGGTCACCCGTCATTTTCACATTTTCATAGCTCTGTCTGGCACCACGTGGGTGTGATCGTACGGGTTGAGCTTATCTGTTGGCTTACAATGCTGCAAGTTAAAGGCTGCAGATATTCAGGTAGAAACTGTGGCTGCCAGTGAATGATTGAACCGTAGGTTAAATGTAGGATTCCTCTATTCCAAGCAGATCTCACCTTGCTACTGGGCTATTACGGCTAATTTTGCAGTGAATTCCTTGGTGCAGCTCTGACTTTTAATCCAGATTGAGACTGTAAATGTTTTAAGACACGGCACAGGTGCAGGAAGTGATGGATGGATGGATGGATGGATGGATGGATGGATGATGGATGGATGGATGGATGGATGGGTGGGTGGGTGGATGGATGGATGGATGGATGGATGGATGGATGGATGGATGGATGAGTGGGTGGGTGGGTGGATGGATGGATGGATGGATGGATGGATGGATGGATGGATGGATGGATGGATGGTTGGATGGATGGATGGGTGGATGGATGGATGGATGGATGGATGGATGGATGGATGGATGGATGGATGGATGGATGGATGGATGGATGGATGGGTGGATGGATGGATGGTTGGATGGTTGGATGGATGGATGGATGGATGGGTGGGTGGGTGGGTGGTTGGATGGTTGGATGGATGGATGGATGGATGGATGGGTGGGTGGGTGGTTGGATGGATGGATGGATGGGTGGGTAGGTGGTGGAGGATGGGTGGGTGGGTGGATGGATGGATGGATGGATGGATGGGTGGATGGATGGATGGATAGATGATGGGTGGATGGATGGATGGATGGATGGATGGATGGATGGATGGATGGATGGATGGATGGATGGATAGATGATGGATGGATGGATGGATGGATGCATGGTTTTAAGAGCTCTTTCAGGTTTAGTAACTTCCTGTCTTGTTTATTCAGAGGGCAAAGGTCAACCCCAGGTGAGGGGCCGTCAGGTTCTCCTCGGCCCAGCACATATCAGCCCTTTCCCTCTCAGAAGAGCACGAGGGTTGGTCCCGAACTGCTGCTGCCCCAGAGGGGCGGGCGTGACGCAAAAGGGGAATTAAAACAAACAGCTGCTTTACCCTCCTGCATTTATTTGGCTCCCGCTCCCTGATGCAGTTGCTCGTGCACGTCCCCTCACATGCGCTCTGCTTTGATTCCAGCTGTGGAGAAAATCCCATTATCTCTTTTTCGAAGCCGCTGTGGGAGAACAGCAAAGAAACTGTCTGAAGGCACGAGGAGATGATCACTGGCGGGGGGGCGGGTCCTCGCCAGGGGAGGGGGTCAGAGTCTTCCATGAGGTAACATCATCGTGCGTGTGATTTATACGTTTGGACAGTGGAATGACGCAGACTGGGAAAATTAAAACCAGCGCATGTTCTCGCTCTGTTCTGACTCCTGCTCCCATTTCACAACCTTATAAAAAGAAATGATTCCTCCCGGAGCTCTACACCCAGTCGGGCTCCCGTCGTCTGAGCAGGCTTCAGAAAACAATGAGGACCTGTTGGAGGCTGTTTTTTGTTCGGTCAGCCAAGAAAAAAAGCCCTAATTTATCAAAAAGGCTAAATATGCAGACCACAAACTTTTGAGCTTACAAGTCAAACAAAAATGAATTATTGTTTTAAACTTGAGCCCCGGCACAGTTTAACATTCCATATGTATATAATCTGTAGGTCTCAAGGATCCCTTTGATGTTAAATGATAACGCTTATGGTTTGAATCATTCTGACTTGGCAGTCGGCAAAGATCAAACAACCCTTTGCAGCACTGACGCAAATGAAACTCTTTATCCAGGGGCGGGGGGGTTGTGATAGCGTTGGCCGTGACCTGTTGACTCCAGCTGAATGGGTTAGATAATGGCGGCGAGGAGGCATGATGGGCTGTGCCAGCGGGGCCGCTGCTGACACCAGCACCAGGGGACAAGAAGCAAAGATCCCCAGTGGCAGCAGCGCGGTGATAAGGCTCCTCCGTCACTGCCGGTAACCGCGCACTGGCTTGGAACTGGCTGGAACGTAGCCACTTCAACACAAATGTGTCATTCACAGCGACGTGTGTGTGCGTGTGTGTGTGTGTGTGAGAGAGAGAATGGACTCTTACATCTTTCCTCTGTATCTCATCTGCGTCCACAGTCACTCTCTGTCACTGAGTGTTGGGACAAAGTAACAGAATAATCTAATGGTCAAATTGTTTGATTGTGTTCACATCAGCCATATTTATTTCAATGTTATTTTCTTCCGATCGACAGATGGATCAGTAGTTCTATCCTCTACAGTTGGCCAGTGTAGATGCTACCACTGTGCTATACATGCTGTCCCAACCTGGCTGTTCCTTTTTGACATCAGCCGCTGGTTTGACTCATCTGGCTTGTAAAGCTCTGGTTATTTCAGTTTGGCTTTATTACTTGTAGATGACAGGGAATGTGGCTCTTGTGGATTAGCAGACAAAAACTGCTACTCGGTTCTAATCCTCAAGTTCCAAAATGCTGAAAATCATTTTCGTTCCAGCTCTTATGACTTTTCATGAGCATGCGTGGGTCCTCGACACTCGAGGCTGCTCGGAACGTCTCCACTAGGCGTCGCTGTTGAGCAGCACAAGGCAGGATGACTTCTAGTATTTAAAATTAATTAATAATCAATAGTCTTCATTATCAATAGTCTCGCTGCAATTCACAAACTACCAGCATATGACTGTTTTAAGAAACTGTTGGAAGAATATGTGCATGAGTGATGTGTTTTCAAAACTGAGCTGCAGAGTCTGGACAGGATGGCCCAAAATGAACAGCATTCAATAAAACACACCAAAAATGAAGTGGGCAGTTTAGTTCATTCCACTCGTGACGTCTATTGAGTTTGCTCATCGTTTACCGATGGTGAGTGAACTTGCATTCAAGTATGTGCTGGCGTTTATTAATGTGTAAAAAATGCGTCAGAGCTCATTTTATTCATTTAGAACATGTGGTAATGTGTGAACTGCATCAGAAGCTCGGAGCTCTTGGTGGTTCTGAAAGGCGTGTCTGTGCCTTAAATTTCACTCTCCTAGATAAGTCATCAGGTCTTGGAGCAAATAATTAACCTCTAACTGTGCAATTATCCTCAGTACACTGAGTAAGCAAATGCTGAAAGGAGAGAATTTGGACGTGCGTCATACTTCATGTTTAAAAGCACCAAATGCATTTCAAGCACTCGTCACATACTGGCAGCGTTTATTCACAAAAAGGTTTAATTCAGTCCTCCTACGTCAAGTCTGATCGCAGCACTTTGACATAAAGAAAATGAATAAGAAGCACGACACGACATTTCATTCATCCTTGTCGCACATTACGTCATACTTTTATAGAATTACAGTTATATTTTTGTATTTAATCTTGTGAGGAGAAGGTGTTGTAGAGGTAGACAAATGGGATGTGAACCCTTAACCTGACATGATTTGGATTATTTTATATATTCAAAAGGTAATGAAATAAATCAATATTTGCTATGAGCCCTGAGGAGTGAGGAGTGTTTTTCCGTCTGGTTTCAGGATCTTTTCTGATGGGAAAATCCTGGACAAAGCTCCCTTTGTGAGCACAGTGTTGAAAGGAAACCTGTTTTATCCTATGATGTTGTTTCCTGCTGTTGACTGATCCCTCGGCTACACAGAGGACAGACATGGACATGGTTGTGACCCTGCTGGAGATGGCTGGTCTGCCTTACTCATTTTTAAGCTGATGGTTGAGGGGTCTACTTGAGCAGCCAGTAGGCAAAGGTAGCATCGAACCAAAGCTTGTTTTCCTTTTAAATGAGCTCACATTTTTTTTATCCCCCCAACCCCCCAAGAAGCAGAGTCTCAAACAGATACTGGTGATCTGAACCTGGGAGAAAATTACAAATAAGGAATTTTGATATAGAGGCAAATTTTAAGTTAAAAGCCTGGCAATAAGTATATTGTCAACCGTCTCTCAGTGTTTAGATACTGGATTAATTGACCTTCTTGTCCATACATTTCTGTACTGGTTAGTTAGCTTTTTCTTTACTTTATTTACTGAGTTATACGTGTTTGGGATGTTTTTCAGCTTCCCCAAAGACATGAAGCGTTGAACGAACAAGAAAACATTCAAAAAAATGAGACGAGCGCCCCCATCTGGTTTATTTAAAGACTACACACGATGACAGCGGATGGGTCAATGTCCACTAAATATACTCTACTTTCTAAAACAACTATTGGGTGTAATACTGACCACAGTGTTGTATCTGCTACTGAGAAAGATAAAACCAAGGATAAGATGGACAAAGAAGACAAAGACAATCCTAAAGACAGGTTTATAAAAATTATCAGAAAGGATTTACATCATTTATGATGTCAAAAACATACCTACAGCTGATTATAGTGAACTAGCAATAATATAAATGTAATTCCTGCAAAATTATTAAAAAATAGTATGCATAAAAATAAAACCTAGACAATTGATCTGAAGATAATTTCTGTTAAAAAGCAGCAACTATTCAGAGGCAGAAAGGTGGTGAGCTAGATTATACAGTGAGATAAAAGGCTGTTGGGTTTTTTTTGTTTGTTAGGCTTTTTTAACAGGTCACCTTGCAACATCCTAAGACCTCGGAGGGGTGGATGGTGTAGTTGTGTCTGGGAGGTGCTCGCAGGAAGAACGACCCTGCTCACGTTTAGCTGTGATGTAGCTGAGGAGCTCCATCGCTGTCACAACACTCAACATCTTCTCCTGGTGAGCTGACCCCTTGGATTTATCTAGAATGGAGGAAAACAGGCATACAGAATAAAATGCTGTGCTTGTTTCTTTTACCTCTACTACAAATGGAAAGCATCATTCAGCAGACGTTATTGAGAATTTAGTGTTACTTTGTTGGGGCTCCTGCACCACCAGGGCAAAACGGTCCGTTTCCAGGATTTGGGAGAGCAACCCCAAGCTGTCGGACATGCGCACCTGAGAGCACGAGAACGAGGAAACACACGCATGAATACGTCCATGTTGGATGTGTGTCACACGCAGTGGTGTCCAACTGACCTCTTTGAAAGGTTTGCAGACCACCTTGGAGATGGGGTCTGAAAGCTTGACCCTCCCAGAGGACACAGAGGACAGGATGGTTTCCGTGGTAACCACACTTTGTGCCAGACTGTAAAAATGGTGGGTTTTGTCATCGACATTCTGACGGTAATCTATTTCTTCAAGATAAGCTAATAAACAGGATGACTGCTTCTCTGTCCCCTTTGGGGAGACCAAAGATACTCCGATCATCTCCTTAATCTGATTTATCCCAATTCGATTAAAACAGATACAACTTTACTGTTGAAACACCCTCTGCAAACCAGGAGAGCAGAATCACAGAAGGATGTGCTGATGTTGGAGACAAGAGACAGATGAAGACATACCCTGAGTCATCCACGACTGGGAGATGGTCGATGGCTCGCTCCTTCAGGATCTCAATGGCTTCCTGGCAGGACACCGATGGTGACGTGGAGAAAGGTGGCGAGAGGTGGAGACAGTTGACAGTTGTCCCCCACCACCTGTAAATACAGGAAGAACGTCATTATAAATGAATACAAGGTTTGGACTGGTTGATCCTGCTAATTGATCCTTACCAGGGTTTGGGCTCCACTGGGGCTTCTGGGACAAGGAAACCTTTTTCAGACATCCATTTGTCACTGAGAAACTTTGACCTAGAGAAAAATCCATTTCAATGGAAGTTGCTCGGGAACCATATCGAGAAGACGTAAGAAGAATACGACTGACATGTAGTTGCGGACAGAGTCGGCCAGGATGACCACACAGCGCTGTCCTTCCTTCAGATGCTGAGCCACCTTTACAGCTGCAGCCATGGCTGAGCCGGAGCTGCCGCCTGGGGTGAAACAGGCAGGAATATTAAAGAGCCGAGAGCAAATAAAGCAGGAGGTGGCACCATCAGCAAACAGGGACCCTACCGCAGAGGAGACCCTCGTCCCTGATCAGCCTGCGGGACATGTTGAACGTCTCCTTATCGTTCACTTTGTAGAAGTAATCGACAAGCTATGCAGGTAGTTTTGAAGGGGATGGCACAAAGCAGGTTAAGATGTTCCACAACGTGCGCGATGTTTGCTCAACTTCAGAAAATGCAAAATGGATTTCAAGGCCCACTCACGGATTTGTCCAACACGGTGGGGACAAAGTCGTATCCAATTCCCTCTACCTCATAACTGCTTTTGCAATGGTCATCTGAATGGATGAGGAGAGAACCCTCAGGGTCCACAGCAACAATCTAAGACAACAAACGTTCTTTGAGATACTGGACGAACTATTCTACAGTTTGAGTCATTTATACATTAAAGGTTTTGGCATCTTGCCTTCACAGTTGGACACTTCTCCTTTAACTTCCGAGCGACACCGGTCAGCGTGCCGCCTGTGCCGATTCCAGCCACAAGCATGTCCAATTTACCTGAAAGGAAAAGCACATTTTCATTTCCAGTTCAGTCTGGAGGCCATGGAAGTTTCATAACTGACCATTAATGGAGTTATTAAATGATAACAATGATAAATAGATAAAACCTCCAGGGTGCGTGGAATTCAAATAAACTAAAAGCTGCCACATTTTAATGCATTAAAATATTTATGAGTATATTAAAAAAAATCAATTAATCCCGAACACAAACCGTCACACTGCTCCAGTATCTCCTCAGCTGTGGCATCATAGTGGGCCAAAGGGTTGCTCGCATTGCGATACTGGTCCAGGATGTGTGAGTTGGGGATCTTGTTCTTTAGACACCAGGCCATACCCACGTGAGATTCTGGTGAATCGAACGGTGCCGAACTCGGTGTGTGGACTACTTCTGCTCCTAGAGCTTTCAACACGTCCACCTAAACACACACACACACACGCACGATTAGGTTTGGAATATTTAAGTGATAACTGGAGAGTTTGTGATCATTACTGGTGCAGAATACCTTCTCCATGCTCATCCTGTCTGGCATGGTGATCACACACCTGTAGCCTTTCACTGAGGCCACCAGAGCGAGGCCGATCCCTGCAGAGACAGGTGAGATGGTGCTGTGTGTGTTTACTGTAGCTGCCGCTGGAATCAGCCGACCGATGCCTCTGTACCTGTGTTGCCAGAGGTGGGTTCAATGATGGTGTCTCCTGGTTTGAGCAGCCCGGCTCTCTCAGCATCTTCCACCATCCGCAGGGCAATCCTGTCCTTGATGCTGCCTCCCGCACTGAAGAACTCACACTTTACCACTGAAGACAGTCATTTTTGTTTGACTTCCATCTCTGAACAGTCATGATGTTGATGCTAAATCAGACTCTGTGGTTCTCAGTGTACCATACAGACTACAACAGATAATAAAGAAACAGTAAAATACAGCCGGAGAAGATGTCTCTGGTGAGGGAAAGTATTGGAAAAGTACTGAGAGCAACCCCCACCCAATCCCTTACATGAAATCTGCTGGCATCAAAATAAGAGTCAGCAGGAATGAGAAGGACCTTGTTAATTCCTGGGAAGAAACTCTTAACGTCACTCTCATCAAATTAGATGTAATAGGGCTTTTCTTTGGAGGATTAATCTCATGTCTGTGACAAAATGTAATCTCATTGAACCCAGAAACCTCTCACTGCCTTTAAAACGCTCCGTCAGTGCTAGAGTCTTGGCTGCACATCCATCCCATCTAGATAGACTCACAAAACCCCAACTATCTCATATAAAGTCAGAGGAGACACAACACCTGCAAGAACTCCTTTTATTAGTGCTGACATGACTTATCTTGGTTTACAGAGATCTGATCTACTCACAGATATCACACTTGATTCCAAACTGCTTTGGGATTTTGTTCAGACGAACCAGAGGTGTGTTTCCGATGTTTCCCAGGATGTTGGGGAGGATGCTGGGGGGTTTGATGCTGTTGTAGAGATGGAAAATCACCAGACAAAATCAACATGTCTTTCAGAAGACAGTCACAGTATTTGATATTCTTTTATTCAGGAATGCAAAGTGTGGCTTTGTCGTCATCACAAATGTGCTGATGAAGCTGAAGATGTCTCCGTTTATTGCGACTGCTGTAGCAAAGACTTTAACTGGGGCAAAAATGGAAGTGGACATCATACCTTTAATTGCACCATATCTTACCCTGCACATTTTTAACAGCTTGTTTGCGTAGCACGGTTTATTGTGCACTTCTGTTAAGCACACAAAAAATTAATTATTGCTTTTATGATTGGAACACTAGTGATGGAATAGGGACTGACCTTATCGCATGGATGTACACTTAATGAAAAAAAGCAGACTTGTTGGAACCTTCATTATTGTGGCGATCTTACCGTGGTTGGTGGCTATGAGGAGACTTGGAGGCGGGTGCACCCAGCTCCCAGGTGCATCTGCTGGGGCGGTCAGGACGGATCCAATCCTTCAGTTCACTTTCTGGACCCTCGCTATGTGCTTCATCCTGAACACCTTTGTCAATCTCCTGGTTTCCATTTGCAGACATTTCACCTCTTTGAGAGAAAGCAGATAGCAGAGAGATTCTATGAGAACCTGCCATTTAGTGTCTGTAGGCTCAGACAACTGTTGTTAATGATATATGTAGTTTTTTTCCCCACTATATTTCACTCTTCTTTTCTCCTTTGAGAAATCAACTAGTGTGCCAAGGGTGATTTAATTTAATTACATAAAGCAAAGCTTTAAATACACCAAGACAATAGTTAGAAAATATTTTTAAAAATATTTCATTACACAAGTACTCATAATACACTCTAATCAGCTTAGGCTACAATGCTTCAGTGGACTGCACATAACTAACCCTTGGCCAGACCAAAAGAAAGACACCATTAAACTAAAGGAATATGGCAAAATTGACACAAATGCACGTAACTAAAGCAGAACAAATATGAAAGTGAATATAAACCAAAAACGAACAAAAGAGAACAGAAAAAACACACAAAGGGTACAAAAAAGGTCAGACGTGGTTCAGTAGTAGCTGAGTTGGAGACAGTAGCTCCAGGACAGCAGCAGAGAGGACAACGACACATCGCGCACAAAGATGCCAATTAAAATGTAGATATTCAGAATATATTGTTGGATCGCAATACTTTCACGTGTGTCACTGCCGATCCGCGTGTTCTCTGAATGAAGTCTTCAAGAAGAAAAATGCCAATTTCAAAATGTATTCAGCAAATAGAACCAATTTAAGATACAAATATTACAGAGCTCCGGGCCAGTTCAAAACACTACAACAAAGTCAATTGTCAGGGCATGAAGTCTGACCACCTAACTATCCCTGGACCCAATCTTTTATAGAAACACAGATGCAAATTATTGATGCTAATCCAGTCCAATCCAGTCCTTCTGCTTCTTCCCGTCCCATTGGTTGCTGACATAGTCCTTGTTCTCCATTGCTTCCCAAATGGCCAGGTTAAAGTTCACCTTCTTGCAGAGGATCTTATCAACACCAGTAAACTATGCTGTCCAGTTTTACGATGTTTGACTAACACCTTCGACCTGACTGGCTCCTGCAATTACAACTGTCTAAACAACAATCATGTCACGGAAGGGTCAACTGACTGCTTATTGTTTTTATTCTTGCTAAAGATTATACTATCCCTAACTTTTAAACTAACTGTAACAGAAAACAGAACCATATCGCACCACACATGGTTAAAAGGCAAACACAATGTTCTTCAATATAAATTATGGAGAAACCCGCACAACAGGTTAGAATAGAGAGCAGGTTCAGAGAGGAGAGGCAAATCACAGCCGCAGCCAAGTGCGTCACAGCTGCGGATTAATCGAACCCGCATAAAGGCCTCGTTATGCTTCTGCTGTTGTTAGAAGTAAACAAAGACTGGTCTTATAGCCGAATATAGACCGATTTAACTAGGACACATTCTAATTAAATCCAAAGCGATTGGTTGTAAATACAAGTCATGAACTTTGACCTTCTTCCAAATATTAAAATGTCAAATAAAACTTGATCTAGGCTTCGTTTTTCTTAAAGCTATTGTGCAGTCCCTCTTTTGTGCGTATGTGCGCGCTCGCGACCATTCATCTCGCGCTGTTTGTAACAACTAACAAAGTGTATAAACGCACACGAACAACATCGCATTTGTCGATCGCGATAATTTATTTGCAAAAAAAAAAAAAAGGTCTAATCGTGAAAACTGAGATTCATTTTCTTTCATTGTTTGACTCTCTTCTTTACTGACGCGGACGCTGGCGGCTCGCGCACAAAATAGAGCAGAGACAATGGCAGCACGAGGCGCGCGGAGGTGCGCGGCGCGGCTGCCGCGAACGACACCGTTTGTTAACATGGGCGCCGCGAGGAAAAGGCCTCCGCGCTGCGGCCACCGCGTCGCTTCTGCGTCCAACGCGAGCCCGGCATTAATGCCCCGGTACAAAGGGTAGAAATCACTTGCAGAGACGAGTAGAGAAGCTCCGGTGAACTCGGCAACGCCAACTGCTGCAGGGTTTGAGCCAGACTGCGCCACACAACAATGTCAAATCCCAAGTGAACCAGACTGCGCAGTGGAAACCAGAGGAAGCTGCGACTCCGCCCGGCAAAGGGGCCTAAACACACCTGCTAATATGGCAGGGAGGTCAAACACCAACCTCCCAGATCAGCAGCTCCAATTAGTGTTTATACACCTCAATGTCCAGCAGATGTGGGTGGGAAAGGTTTGATTAGTCTTGTGTACTATAACCATTCATATTTATGTGTAGAGCATTTTATTGTGTATTAGGTGTGTGTTCAGCCTTGACCAACATCAAATTTAGGCATTAATAATCTGTCTTCTTTGCAGGAACTACATCAATGGGTATGTTAATTGGTTTGCTTCATTTAAGTCAGCGCTTCTCAAATAGTGGGGCGCGATGCCGGGGGGGCGCGTGTGACCCCGGAGAACATGTTATTTTATTATTTTTTTTGCCGTACTAGAATAAAGTGTAATTGCACATCCCGCGCGCACACACCACAGAGCAAGAGATAGGAAGTGCAGTGAACAAACCACCAAGAGACAGCATGAAAAAATACTTAACAGTGATGAAAAGAAAGGCGGAGAGAGACGGAGATAATGAGACATACGAAAGTCTCCCGAAAGCTTAGACGAGGAAATATGACGAAGCGTTTATAGCGCTTGGCTTCACTGCGACTACGGTGGGAGACGAGGAAAGACCGGTGTGTTTACTGTGTCTAAAAATGTTGGCAGGACAGCATGAAGCCAAATAAATGAAGGCGTCACTTAAAGACATTACACCCCAGTCACGCTGATAACACTAACCCTGGTTAACCCTAACCCTGGTTAACCCTAACCCTGGTTAACACTAACCCTGGTTAACCCTAACACTAACCCTAACCCTGGTTAACCCTAACACTAACCCTAACCCTCACTTAAAGACATCACACCCCAGTCACGCTGATAACACTAACCCTGGTTAACCCTAACCCTGGTTAACCCTAACACTAACCCTAACCCTGGTTAACCCTAACCCTGGTTAACCCTAACACTAACCCTAACCCTCACTTAAAGACATTACACCCCAGTCACGCTGATAACCCTAACCCTGGTTAACCCTAACCCTGGTTAACCCTAACCCTGGTTAACACTAACCCTGGTTAACCCTAACACTAACCCTAACCCTGGTTAACCCTAACACTAACCCTAACCCTCACTTAAAGACATCACACCCCAGTCACGCTGATAACACTAACCCTGGTTAACCCTAACCCTGGTTAACCCTAACACTAACCCTAACCCTGGTTAACCCTAACCCTGGTTAACCCTAACACTAACCCTAACCCTCACTTAAAGACATTACACCCCAGTCACGCTGATCAGCCGCTTGAGTTTTTTCGGCCAAAACGTGCCGAATATTGGCAACAATCATCCCGCTTTGGTCTATATTTCTTTCTTTCTTTTCAATTTCATAGACAAATGATACTAATTATAGTCACGGCGGGGGGGCGCAAAATGTTTTCTTCTTCTTAGGGGGGGCGTAACAGAAAATAATTGAGAAGCACTGATTTAAGTTAATGCAAAGATCTATAGAGGTACAATGTATTTCTGTGGATTGTAGCTGTAGGCCACTTACCAGTCTGTCAGAGGAGACAAAATCTGACTGAGAGCGTTTGAGATGCAAAAGAAGGAACAGGCCACCGTTGGTCTCACACAGCAGCTTTAAAGGGTCTCCAGTTTTCAGGCTTTCTTTCAGAGAAAAAGAATGAGTAGCAGCTCAAATTCCATCTCATAAGCTTGCAGTGTGGGTGTGACGGATGAAAGTAACCATTTCCATGCAGGTAGAGACTGTTCAAGTCTTCCGTAGGAGTGCTTAATCCAACTTTAGGAAATTCCTTCATTGTACAATCCTTAACTACTTGCAATTATTTTATTTTTTTTTGTTTTTTTTAAAAGAGCCACTTCTAAAGCAAGAACTAGCTAAAGGTAAACGGTCTACAGAGAATTCAACTTGACCCCCAAATCATCTGTCCAGTGTGTCCATAACACATTTCCAAGGAACAAGATGAGCTATAAGTAGTGCGTTTCTTCTACCGGAGCTGTTCCAGGTGAATCCTGTACTGGAGGACAGAAAGGCAATGGACATCTTCTGCTGCAGTCTTGTGGCTAGCACCGCTCAGGGGTATGCTAATCTTCATAAAAAAAACATACAATAGGCCTCCCGGGTTATGGGAGGCGACAGGATTTAGTCGTTCTTAAAGTCAGACATCTCCCTCCAGGAGCCAGAGCAACGTGACAAGCAGGTGCATGGGTCCAAGGAGATCCAATCACTTATTTTCAATAGTCACGGTGAAATAAAACACATTCATGTATAATTTTAGCAGTTAAATTATTCGGACAAAGCTTGAAGACCCCAAAAAATAGTACCTTGCAATAAAGACTTTTTAAGGGCTGTAATTTTCACAAAATCAATCGTTCAGGTGTTAATACCTTTAAAGACCCCACGACATCCTGACTGAGACGGTCTGGTTGATGATTTCAAATGTTTAATGGAAGCGAACATCAATAAAAAAAAAAAAAATGTTCATACACAAATGGATTTGGAAGGGTACAAACTTTATAAAAGCCTTAGGCTAACATGAGAAGGACAATTAGTCATGTTGGGCAGGTCAGAATCGCCCTGAACGTGGTCTGTCTCTGGAGCGGCGCCTCTCGCGGTCACGGCCCCCTCTGCCTCTGTCTCGGTCTCTCGAGCGAGATCGTCTTTCCCTGGAGCGAGACCTGTGACGGCTGCGGAGGTGAAAAGGAGTTTGTTAGCATTACAAGACGACTGCCTGGGCAGCAGGTGCACGGCAGATGATGTAGTTTTACCCTTTCTTCCTGCGGCCATAGAGCTCTCTCCTCAGTTCTCGAGAGATTGGCTTCAGGTGCATGAAGTTACAGAACCCTCCACGGGTGCACTCTCTGTCAAAGGAGACACAAACAGAAGCTGTGGTGGACTGAGCACTACCAGGATGTGACAAATTCTATAGATGATGTGGGCTGCCGACACATCTGGCCAAGGTGCCCTTACTGACACCCATGAGCAAGGGTCAATCCCACTACAGGGGTTAAACACCAGGGAGGTTTGAGTTCCCGTTCAGATTTCAAAAGGATCACGTCTTATCCATAGAATATTCACAATCGGCTGTTTCTTTGAGGTCGACACTATCGTATAGAACTCACCCCATCTCATACTGCCGACAGCAGGCTTCTCTGAAGTCTGTGACCGGAGAGAGCTCGGCATGGATGGGTTGTCCATTAAACCATCTATTGTTCAGATCAATCACAGCCTTCTCCGCATCTTCTTCGTTACGGAACTACAAAGTAACACCGAGAGAGATATTATTCAAGTACCAAAAAAAAACACCTCACTTGTGATGCATCCAAGTTGATGAATCTATTGGATCACAGTTGTGTGGGAATATAAGGCAACACTCACCTTCACATACACATTTCCCACCAAATGGTCACCAAGGTTGTCACATATGTTCATTTCCTCCACTTCTCCATACTTTTCTTCCATTTCAGAGAACACTTCCTGGTTGGGCAGAGCGGAATAAGTGAGCTTTCTATTGTGATATGCTTTGCTTTTTAAGAAAATGTGTGTTGTCTCTGCGTATGCATGCTACACATTACATGACTGAGTTATCACCATGTCATCAATAACACAGTCACTGTGAGGCGTTTGAGGCCCACCCAGGTGAATGGGACATAAAAGTTACCTCAAAGAACTCATCAAAATGCTCCTGCATCTGCATATCACTGACAGCACCTAAAAACAACAGAAAACAGTTAATGTATAAGGAAGAGAGTGTGTTAGTTAGTTTGTTTTATTTTAAAATAAAGGCCACTGTGGTACAGAGTCAAACACTCACAGGTCAGACCATCAGCAGACTGCGCGCTGTTTTGGGGGTTCCGGTAAATGTTCAGGAGAGCAATTGTCTGAAACCAAACAAAGTTCAATATTATTCTTTATTATTATTTGATATGCTGCATCTTTCATAGGGGAATCAAACCATAGCCCTTTGTACAATAAAAAATATTTTAATAAAGCTGATTTGAATAATTCTTAATATTAATATTCTTCGTAACGCAGGATTTTTATGTCTTCATGGACATTTCCACATTCCAAGCTCACAAACAAGTTTTCTATTGGACTGAGTATTAACTAGAGTATACAGAACATATCTGTATGGGGTTTTCAGGTCAATGTCTTACAGGAAGATAAATCCCATTGATTTCTGACTGAATCAGATCATCTTTTGGAATCCCCCCACCACATTTACCAACCCTCGAGTACTACATTTACCAACCCCCTCCAGGACTACATTTACCAACCCTCCAGGACTACATTTACCAACCCCCTCCAGGACTACATTTACCAACCCCCTCCAGGACCACATTTACCCACCCTCCAGGACCACATTTACCCACCCTCCAGGACTACATTTACCAACCCCCTCCAGGACCACATTTACCCACCCTCCAGGACCTGCCGTCACAACATCATTTAAGCATTTTATTTGTTTACTCGGGGGTTCCAAAATATCTGGCTTTAACCAACAAAATGTGCTGCTTGAATGATGGAAATGTAGTAAAAGATAATCAAATATATATTGTCAGTATGAACCCTTCTATGTAGTTTTTGGACATTTTGTCCGTCATCTGAGAAATAATGAGCTGAAATTAATTTTTAGGTGTAGAAGTAAAACCGGATCTCTCACCTGGCTGAATGTTGGCTTATTGTGTAACCTGGAACAGCGGTCGCCATGTCGACAGGCACCAATTTTAAAATAAAATGAGCAGTTGACTCTGTGAAGAAGAAGGAGAAAAATCTCAAAAATGCTACTGATGATAACAATGAATTAAGAATACATCGAATGCACTAAAGGGAGTTTTTTTTGCGAATTCAGTTCGTTGTTGTTAGCACATTAACTTTTAAAGATAATCTATTCGACTGTGAAACTGCTTCAGTGATAGATAAGAGATTTGGATGGTTAAAAGTTAATAAATGAGTCCCGAAGAAAAGGAGGGAATTGAGACACTCGCGTCCTTCTCGTCCAACACAACGTGTGGTTCAGTTGTGGAGATACAAAAAAAACGTGTTCTAATACGGAGTTAAACGCGCAATGAACTCGGGACATGGATCAGTTAATTCGCTCTCATTTGTTCGCAAAAGCTAAGTTTTCAAATTGCGCTTAACGAATGTGATAAAGAAAGATCCGACGAACAATAACTCATTTCATGCTAAATGGATGAGGTTCCGTTTAGCGGCTAAGTTAGCGCAGCAACAGCCACTCGGCACACTGATGGGCGAGAGGCACTTCCACGTTCGATTCGATGCATTGCGTTTCTTTTATACGCCTCCACGACTAGAAAAAACGAGAACACAAACTGAAATAATATCTAAAATACACGGTTACTACTTACTTATCTTTCTCTGTCCCAAAAATTGAGGCTAAGTACTCCGCCATTTTTGCCTCGGTTTTTCTAATGGAGTCAAGGCGGACTGTAATATCAACCTCTAGTTGCCTACCGCCACCTACCGGCGGGAGGGTGTATGACCAGATCGGTGGCGTTATTATTAATCTCCCTCTAACATTAGTTTTATCCAGCACTTTCTCTTTCTGCTTGAATTCTCCGCCCCTTATTATAGCCTTGGTTGGACTCTTAAGACACCTTTTAATGTGTTGTATACTAATTTGTGAATTATCATGTAAATATCATGGTTTTTTTCGTGATCGACACCTTTCCTTCCCCCTTGTATTTACCAGTTCCAGATGTGCCGTCACTCGGTCCACAATTCCATGAATGTTTTTATTTTGCGTACTTGTCTTAAAAGTACACAGTACCCTCAAAACACTGCTGACATTATTTTTGCTCTCCAAAGTCTTGTTACCATTGTTTTGTTTACATATGCAATTGTGCTTATTTTTTGAGAAATCGGACCCAATTTAATGTTTCAAAAAAAGTGTCCAAAAAGACAACACTTGACTCGTTTACAAAACTCATATTTTTTAAATCTATAAATCGAGGGAGATCTTTATGGCCTGTGCTGGTGCAACCTGGGGACTTCGCTCTTATCCTCGCCACAATAATGACTTCAAAAGGCGTGGGCCTCCCTTAATGCTTTGTGTCGTTTCGCGCTTTATGTAAACAACATGTGCATTTATGAAACAAACGACCCAACATTTCATATCCACCACAGAAATATGCGTTTATTTGCAGTAGCACTGGTGTCTTATGCCAACTGTAACACGGGGACGTCTGCAGACCTTTGCTGGTTTAAAGAGTCAGGCGCCACGTTGCGATGGTAATTGAACACACCTTGGCACATTTCAGCATAAAAGGCATGATCCCAAACTGCCATGTAGCCGTAAAAGAACACATTCAAGCCTGCAAGCGTCTTGTTCATAGTTAGGTCTGAGCACCGTTCGCTATGTTGCCAGTTAGTCTCCGCCCTCCTCTTCTGTGTGTTGACCAAAAACTTGCATGATACAACTACACTCTATGATATTTGGCTGCTCATCTCCCACAGCTAGGTGGAACACAGTCCAGCGCCATTCACCGCTTTAAGAGGTATGGACACGCCGAACATATAAGTAAAAGGAAAAGAGTATGATGGTCGTTTTATGAGTGTGTTTGTCGCGCTCGGACTCTTCCCGCTATTTTGTTGCTCACTAGCTTGTTTGGTAGCTAGCTAGCTGTTGCCCCTATGAGACATTACACGCAGTGATGACACGCGATAAAACTATACTAAGAAAGCTTTGGCACAAAGCGTCCCTGTTTGCACAACACAACTACACCCGTCGTGGTTTCCCGTAACCTTATTACACAGAAATCTCAACGGATATAGGGGCAAACTCGATTCCAGAAGTTGGAGCTTAGCCGCGTTGCTAACAGTACGGCTAGGCAGGCGCTAAACGACGTCCGCCCACAAACACACGGTTCGCATATATCCAGGAGAATCGGAACTTCTATTTAATCCACGGGTCTTGTTGGATTTTGTGTTCAATCCAGCGTCCCCTCGAGGTATTTCACCATTCAAGGGTCCCAAAAGTGCTGGTTTTCCGTGTTAACATTGGTCGCGGCTGCTCTCGGAAGTCTCCGCGCTGGAACCTTGGCCAGGATTTCCGGCTCCTTTCCATTTGCCCTATGCTGTTTTGTTTCCGTTTATTCTATTTCCGTTTTAAAAGTTTTCTACGCTCCGATTTAAAGTGTGATATAGGAAAGTTCGCTATAATCCCCACACCGAACAGCGTTCGCATCCCATTTTAACCGTGCTTGTGTACGCGGGGACCAGCGCTCGGGACCGGGCTGCCTCGCCTCGCCGCTCATTCGATCACATATTTGGGGCCAACTTCTCACTGTTGACCCACTCGAATGTGTCCCCGTATGCTGCCGTGTGGGGGGGAAATGGGCGTCCGCTCGTGTTACTGGAAGTGTTTATCGTCTGTGGGTCAATTTGGTCAGGATTTCCTTTAACTTCTGGCCTATCCGTTGGCCTTTATACGCCAAAGCCTCGCCCTCGAGTAGGCTAATGTTAGCAGCGGTAGCAGCGAGCTGTCCCTGACGGCCAATGGCGAGTCGAGGCTCAGAGGCCTGGAGAGGAGAGGAGAGCTGGAGCCTGGATCCTGGATCTTGACAGTCCTGAAGACATCATCTCCTCACACCTGGAAACTGGAGTCTAGAAATACCCATGCAATCACATACTTCACCAGAATACAATGATATATTTAGTTGGAATGAACTAATAAGAATAAAAATGCACTTTTCAGGCTTATGTGTCATTAGGCTGTCTCTGTTCACTTAAATACATTTGTCTTTTTATTATTTTTATTTAAACTTTAATATATATATAGGTAGCTTTTATTTTTTTCAGTAAGTTGCTACATAGGTGTTCTGTTCTCACGTTTAGTTTATGAACTGGACCAATGTCCAGACAGAAAAATTTGATTTTAGTAAACACTGTCATTATTGGAGTTGGGCAAATATAACCCTAATGTCACAATATTCTTTACATCATGCCACTATAATCTATATTTACTCTGAAAATCTCTTCTTAACTGCTAGGGCACCTCTCAGCAGCAGCAAATCGACCTCTGCGTGAACGAGAATGTCTAAAACTGACACAGAAGAGATGATTGAGATAGAAATTGATGAACGGGAAAAGCAGGCGTGCCTGGAGGAAGGGTGAGCAGCATGGCAGTGATGTAAAGTGCATGCTGAAAGGCACGAGTTCATACTTAATAACCTACATATGACATATTACAGGCTAATTCTACATATTTCTCCTAATTCCCTCTCAGTGTTGAGGAGCAGAACATCACTGCTTCGGATTTGATACAACAAGACATCGACATTAATGAGCCCGTTGGAAATTTGAAGAAGCTTTTGGAGCCACGTATCCAGATAGCACTGGATGCCTACGATATCTGTCTGCAGGACATCCAGGTAAAGATGTATGCGGGTGGTATAACATCATTTAGTACATGCATTTTACAGTTTTGCTGTTTGTTTCGTATTTGTTTTACAATGAACAAATGAATGAATGTTTCTGTCCGTTGTGTACGTTTAGCTTCACCCTGACCACAGCCTCTTTGATCAGGGAGTAAAGACAGACGGTACAGTGCAGCTCAGCCTGCAGATTATCACCAAACCAGGTACACCCCAATGCCCAGAAGAACAGTACACAGAAGTGTATACAATTGTTTTTCTGTGAACTTAAGTTTGGATATATGTATGTTGGCTTCACAGTTCATTTTCTTTCCCAGGTGAGGAGAAATTAAACATTTTGGAGATTGTGAAGCCTGTAGAAACAGTAGAGGTGGTGATAGACCCAGACGCAGCGGGAGAAGAGGGAGCCTTGGTGGAGGATGGACAGCTCATTGCCGTGGAGCGCTCTGGTCTGTCTGACGAGGCATCCGAACAGGTCACACGCTGGGCCGCGGCTCTGGAAGGCTACCGCAAAGAACAGGTTCGCCTGGGAATACCTTATGGTGAGAAATAAGAGTGGCGTGTTCAATAACAGCAAGGCAAACAAACATGGTCCTCGGTGTACGAGATTCCTCGGTCTCTCCAGATCCTGTCCTCTGGTCAGCTGACCAGGTGATCCACTGGGCTGTGTGGGTCATGAAAGAGTTCAATATTGACGAGATGGAAATAGGCAGCATTCACATCCCTGGTCGAGACCTCTGTTCATTCAGCCAAGAGGAGTTCCTTCAGAAGGTGCCAAATGGAGAAATCCTGTGGAGTCACCTGGAGCTGCTACGCAAATGTGAGTCAGACGCTCGTTTACCAGTTTGATATCACACTTTTCCACAAGACGCCGCGAATACCATGAAGTTCTGTCTCCCTGTTAATTATATTAGATGTGTTGGCAAGCCAGGACCAGTCCGGGGGGGACGCCACTGTCACCATTGATCAACGTAAGTGTCAAAAACACTCTACTCTGAACTGGACTCATCGAGTGATTTCTCCCCCCCCCCTTTGTGCCGCACAGAATTCTCACAGAGACGCCGCTATATCCAACACAACCTCTCAGTTGATGACTTCACTTTTTTAACTTTTCCATTTGAACCACAGCTGTGCAGATCATTCCGACTCAAGTCAACACGCCCACGGCCATCAAGGTGCTGAAACAGAGTCGAGGGCCCAGAGCTCCGCGCATTTCAGGAGAAGAGCGCAGCTCCCCCGGCAACCGCACAGGTAGGGCTGACAATGCTCGTTGGGTTTGTTCCTCCAATTAGTTTAGTTTTGCTGCCCAATGTTTTTTAGATCTAAATAATCAAGTGTGTGTGCATACATGAACACACACTGAACTCAAAGCTACAACAGTTCTGTTGGTTATTTGGTAACTTCAACAACATTTTTGAATATTTGTTTGTGTGTTTCTAAAAATGTAAAATGCTAGTTTAACAAATGTCCTTGTGCCAGGCAACAATGGTCAGATCCAGCTGTGGCAGTTTCTGCTGGAGTTGCTGACCGACAAGGATGCGAGAGACTGCATCTCCTGGGTGGGAGAAGAGGGCGAGTTCAAACTCAACCAGCCGGAGCTGGTGGCCCAGAAATGGGGCCAACGCAAAAACAAGCCCACAATGAACTATGAGAAACTCAGCAGAGCTCTGAGGTGTGTTTCTGGCTTTCTCTCGTACTTCCATTTTGACGCGTGGCCTCCTCGGACTGGAGGACATGCTGCTTTATGGCCACACAAAGATCCCAGTTGTTAAACACCAGGATCGCACACACATGTTGTTCTTGGATAACAAATTTCCTGTAGTTTTCTGCGACTCCAGAAACGGCTCAACAGTCATTTTCTGTTCCCCGTTTAGGTATTATTACGACGGTGACATGATCAGCAAAGTGCAGGGGAAGCGCTTCGTCTACAAGTTTGTGTGCGACCTGAGGACTCTGATTGGCTACAGCGCCGCCGAGCTCAACGCCCTGGTAAGCGAGTGTGAACAGAAGAAAGTGACGCGCATGCAGATTCACGGCATGGGCCAGCCCATTACCACAGTGACCCTGGCCACCACAACACTAGACAAGGACAGCTGAAGGATGCTACGGTAGCACCCCCACCACCCCCAGATGCCAAACCATTGTTTTCCTGCAGCGATCAGATATCCAAACACCTCCCTGGCCGTGACCGGGTTCTCCGGGACGCGGGATAATCAAGTGCTGGCCAGGGCAGATAAATGCATTTATTGTTTATACAGGCTTTGCAGATTGAAAGATTTTTTTCTCACCTAAACAAAGAGTGTGTTCATGAGTGAATGTGAGACGACAGGAACGATGTTAATCCACGGTGTGTGCACGTGGCAGAACGACTGCTTGAATGAGTGACAGAAAACTCAGTTCTGGACTTTAATTTGGTTCCTTTGGTAATTTAGACCAATTTCCACTGTATATACCGGTACTTTGTGTTTTTGATAGATGCAAGTGTAAAGTGTATTTTCATATTTTCCATTTATAGAGGGCCAGTTTTGTATTTGATTTTGTTCGTTCCCAGACCTGTTGGACCTTTTTCCGTCCACTAGAGGGAATAAAGCAACAAGCATTTTCATAAGGCTGCTGAGTTATTTCATCTTTTCAGAGGAAAAAGCTTCGAAATGACAAACGCCGTAGCTATATACATTCAAACTTTATTCATGGTACTGTGAGTGTATAAACCCTTTTCTATGCAAATGCTTCATTTCACTACACACAGGAAAGTCAAGAAATCTTTTTCTTTTTTTAAACACTTTAAATCCTTCTGGCACCCACAGTGAGCATAAATACAAATTCCAAACATTCACCTGATTAAGAGCTTTAGTGTTTACATGTGGGAATCATGAGTAAAGAGGTGATATGTGTTGATATTCTGTGGTAAAAATGCACAAGATATGTCACATTCATGTTTACTGGAGGTGGCCAATCAGTTAAGAGGGAAATGGGTCTTAATGGTGGATGCAGTAATCACACACCCTGTGTTCGTCATAAGTCTTCACCTTTTTAAGGTAAAGAAATATTCACAGGACAAAAATAAGGTTTGTACATGTATACACAAGTAATGTAGAAAAATAGTGTATGACATTTGGTGAGGGAATGAGAGGAGGTGGGAATATATATAGAAAACGTCTACTCCTCTTTTCTTTTGTTTCCTTTTTTCATCTAATACTCCAACAAGCTGCACTGTACAATATTGCTGACAGGATAATCGAGACGTACGAGAGTAAGAAAGACACGAGCGAGGGGGGAGGCGATGGAACAGGCGGAGACTGATGATGAAACTCTGACATCCATCTTCCAAATATTTACAATCGAGACAGTCTGGAATGACACCTGGAATAAAACACTTTCAGAAACCCTCTATTCTGAAAAACTTCACTTCTATTTTCAATCCGAGAGGCGCCCACAATGCAGCGGCAGGTGACCCTGCATCAAGGAGCTGTGGAACAGTAAGAATAATCAGTGACGATAATCAGACTTCATAATTACAGAGTGCATAGAACGCAAACAGTAACAAAGTTATCTTCCTTTTCGGATACTGTACCACTTCATATTTTACATATAGAGATTCTTTTTTTTTGCCCATGCAGCTAACACAACGGTGAAGCGTGGAGATGAGCGTAGCGAGTCAAGATTCAGGAAAAGCAAGTCTGTGTACGACAAAGCCGACCGGATTCTGAATAATCTTTTTCTTCTTCATATCACAAGATCACAAAGAAGACATTAAGAAAATGTACAATCCTGCTAAAATATCTAGTAAGCGGGCCCCTCGCGTGGAGCCCAACATACAGTATAGGGTATCTGTCATCAATACTGCCATGCACTACATTAACTTACAGCTGATCTGTCTTTATATATTACACATTAAAAATCAGGGAACAAAACATTCAGTATCGCTTAATTCCAACACAAATTGCTATTAAATTTAGATTTGGGAGGTAATTTTTACACCTATCCAGGGACTTTTGATCCGAAGGGGTGCTGACAGCCCCTCCCCCCACTGTTATGTTAGACACAGCACAGCTGTCCTCTGAGAGCAGGGACACCTCGACAGCTTGAGAGAGATGGAGCGATGGGGGCAGCCCGGGATTACATATTTTCTCTAGTAACGTGCACACCATCAGCAGGGTGCTTGTCAGGGCGAACATTTGGAGCTGTAGCAGCTGCAGATGTGCAGGGGGAACACAGTACCCCCGTCTGACCGATTACAGGATACGTGTAAGATGGTTTTTAACGTCATAAACGGGGTGAGAGCCTAAGTTTGTGGTAGCCTGAAGTGGAGAACCAAGGAAAGAATTAAAAACGGACGAGCACTCCTTCAGTTTTGCATCTGTTCAAAGAACTTGTAGGTGGGGTTTTCATAGCCGTTCTGCTGCATCCTGGCCAGGTGGCGCTCCTCTGGCGTCACTGCTGCGTCCACCTGCCAACACAGACAGCAGAGTCAGAACGCCCAAATACCTCTGGTGGATCGACGGACCAAAGGGTGGGAAAATAGTTCTGGACCTCGATCACGCCGTGATGAATAGAGGTGTATTGCTTCTTCCTCAGCATCACCAAGGTAATGACAATGACAGTTGCTATAACAACACCTCCCACCATAAGTCCAATGATGGCACCTTTGTTGGAGCCAACATCATCAGCGAAAAACACCTGCCGGGATAGACGACGCCGTTATGTGACGAGCAACAGTTGCCTGATAGCTCGTGTCGGAACACGTCAGTAATTACCAGTTTCTGATGGTAAACTTCATAACCAGCACTTTGTCTCTTATCTGTCTCCGTCCGCACCTCTGGCATCTCCTCTGGCTTCCGGGCAGAAACTGAAGTAAACAGATCACACAAAGAGAGAGAATAAAAACCGGAATGACTTCTGTCCTTTATAGAATGTTGTATTTGCATCTGGTTACACCTGCACCCTTACCAGGTCGGGTGGGCAGCCCTCGGTCTGGAATTGGACGAGCATCAACTGGCTCAACTGAGGGAAAATCAGTTATGAGTACCTCACCTCACTTGGTAAAGCTGCATCTCAGTGGGAATGTGTCCTACCGTGGTTCTGTGTGTTAGCCTGGTTGCTCTCAGGGTCGATGGAGCCGGGTCCATCTACGTCCGTGTCCATAGGGGCAGAGCTGTAGGCCTGATCTGGCATCAGAGCGTCGTTACCGTAACTCACCAGGCCGTCCACCTGTGGGCACACAGTGTTCAACCGGATCTTTGCAGTCTGATCCTGCTGCTGGATCTCTGCACATACCTCTAGTTCAAAACACCTCATCTCTAAATTTCTTACTTTCACCACTCTCTTCCACTTCAGGCCATGTATGATTAATTGTGTGATATCATGGCGTTATCAGCGTATGGAACATAAGTCATGCAGCGTAGGCACGTATGACTGCACCGACTCACCTGTCCTTCGCTCTGCAGGGAGGAAACCTGCTGAGACAGCTCTGACTGGACTCTCTGGACAATCACATCTTGTAGAAGAAGCAGATTGACACAGCACGGACAATTAGGTGAATTTCTTGTCATTTAGGTCTACAATATCAGGTTATTGCTGTCTATTAGCCAGAGTGACACGTACAGACTTGGTTTTGGATCTCACTGGCAACACTGGGGACTTTGTAGAGCAGAGCCAGTGACTGGTTCATCCTCTCATCGATCACACGTAGGTGGGTCAAAACCTAGAAAGACGACGCAGCAACGCTTATTTTCAGGCAGCAGAAGAAGTCGAGTCCTTTTATAACAGCTATGGTTCGGTCTGTGAGACGGTTTACCTGAGGTCGTATTTGTGCCGCCTTCTTTGGGTCGACGGTTCGCACGTGCTCATAGTGTTTGAGTGTGTGCTGTCTGTCCTTCTGCTCCGCACGGACGTACTTCTTCAGCAGGCTCAGCACCTGACGAGCCTGGTGGCCGCCGTGAATTATGCTGATTATTACACTGGCCTTATAAATTTGTGTGTAATGTGCTGGTAGGTTTTAAACTTCTGGAGAAAAGTATAGAAAATCTGATTTAACTTGCCTATAAACTGCCACGTTTACAGATGCCACATTTGATAAAAGTGCTATTTTACTGAACATTCCCACGTGTTTTGTCCCTGTGTGTGTGTGTGTGCGTACCCGTGGGGGGTTGGCCTGTAGGGCACCCAGGTAATTTTCAAGCGTCAGGCGTCGGCGGCTGTTGAGCAGGGCTTCCACTCGTGCCATGTGTGTTTCTACCAGCTGCTGCCGCTCCCCCGCTGCTTCCTGTTCCAGAGCCTCCACCTTCTCCTGGAAGTGCTGCACATGGCAGAGTTTAAAGAATGAACAACGGCCCATTCTGAGAGTTTCCTGGGTTTGAAACTACACTAACATTTTCATAAGAGTTTCTCAAGCATTTGGCTGCAGGTGGGAGTACGCAGGCAGATCCAGTATGCGACCTTCAACACAGGAAGGGAGGCGCACGTGACTGCATTATTGGATTTTACACAATCCAATGAAATCTGAAGGATTTGTTCAAGATCCTGCTCCTACGTTTACTGCCTTCACAGGGTGAGATGCCAGTAAATCTGTGTTTTGCTTACCTGGATGACGGCTTTCTTGTCAGCACGAGGGAGATTCTTGGCCTGCCTCTCTGCCTCTTCCCACTCTCTCATCACCTTAATGTAAAGAAGAAGATAACTGAATCGCCACCTCTGAGCTCAGGTCATATAGTGGAGTAGCTATGTATGAATCATGTGTCCAAAATCTCGACAGATCCTCAAATAACTAACTCTCCACTTCTGTTCCCAGCTTCTGATTTATGGTTCTTGCAGAACTCTACAGTAGCACTCAGCACAATCCGCTGAAGGTGAAACCTAAACGACTTCTGAACACTAAGTAGGTACAAAGTCAGAGAGCTCCTCCTACGGAAGACATGGCAGTAGCCACGTGGCCTTGGCATGTAGAGCAAGATATCCAGGAATCACCAGTCAGAAAGAGTTACATGTGGAGGGGCTGATAATGGCCACTTCTGGGCAGGGATCATTCTGACACTTTACCTCTAAATCACGAACGTACCTGAGACATCCGCTCACGATGTTTGGCCTCCAGGCTTTCCTTGGCCTTCCTAAAGTCAGCGTGCTCATTGTCGTCACCGGGAGCTTCAAGATACTGATCCACAGCATCTGGAGGACTGGGGGCCACAGTGGGCACTAATGGGAGGATCCATATATAGGTCAGAGGATTAAAGCAGCAGAGTGATTTAGTGGAGAATGAAACTAAAGTATAAAGGATGCATGATGGGCTAACACTGACACTAGAGAATCTAGGCTGAGTTACTTGAAATTCTGCATTAGAAAACACAAAAGTCACAAATACTACTTGAACTTAGACAGTGTGAGTTAGGCTGCACAAAGAAAAACACACATCCCAGTATTACAGGCAGGTTATCTGTAGACAAAGGGGGATTAGTTTCCCAGTGCTGTGCATACAGCATGTCTGTATTTAACGTGGGAGGCTGTAGATAAGAAGAGTGCAGAGTCAGGATCAGGGCAGAGGCAACACTACCGAGGAAACAGTAAATGAACCTGTTACCCTGAAACAACAACCCAGCCATATCCCAAACACACAAGGACTATGGCGGTCCACAATCAGCTGGTTTAGACACGATGGTGATGCTGTTAGATTTCCATGACATTCCAGATATGTAGCAATGGACATGAAGCCTTGCAGCTGCCAGGCTTGCAGTAACATGGGAGAACAAATGTGCATGCAGACAGACAACACATTGAAGAGTCGGTATTTATACTGCCTCATCTACATGCCAGATGATTAGTTATTCTTCTGGTTAGAACACAATGAAAAGAGCGATTCAATGACGTGTCGCTACCAGAGTGTCATGGCTCCTTTCCAACAAGGAAAGTATCAGAGTATCTTTGGCAATATTCATTTACCTTCTATATATATATTTTAATTGTATACCTATAAATTTACCTCATGGACAACAAATCTGCTCAAAAGTCCAAAACCTTATAATTCAAGCCAAAGCATTCAAATGAAGTAAAAAATGAATCTATGAAACTGCAAAACCTGCAAATTTAACAGTCACCATCAATTCTTTATAAGTTCTGGTTGTTTATGTGTAGAATTTGACAAATGTTAACAGTTTTAGGCTTCCTTGGTATTAATACAAGAAACACAGTAAATGTCTATCAAATAGGAATTTTCTTCAAAGAAAGATTTACAGGTTTCGTGTCTCTAGTTGCTGACTGCTTTCTTTGATGCTGATGAGAGATGAAAGTATGTACCCATGAAAGTGAAGACACTCCAAGTGGGTAAGAGCCATGACACACTCAGGAAAATGAGAAGAGACAGACATGGTCTGCAGCAGCCTGGGACAGCAGTCAGGCTCTCAGTGGGGACACTTCCTAGCCCCAGTCCTGGAACTTACACGAACTGCTGCAGACAGCTAAGCAGTACTCCTCCGACTCAAAGTTATTCCTGTTCCCGCCACATCCCCCAAACAAGAAGGGAACACAACGGCGCTTCTTGGGATTGAAGTACCAGCGCTCCAGCATGGCACGACAGGGGCCTGACTCAGCCTGGGCCCAACACACCGCTGAGGCATGTGCGCACAGGCAAATAAAATACCAAATGATGCATGAAAGACACGACACGTGGGATTTCTTGGACAACATAAAGCTTAAATGTTTGTAACAAAACAACATGAGGGTGAAAAAGGTGCAAAAAGAAAAAGGAGTGCATAACCGGTTCTTACCACGAACAACCTCCTCAACTGATTCAGTGGTCGTAGTGGTGGTGGTTGTCATGGCAACATTAGCAGTGCGCTCGTCGCTCTCCTGTTCGTCAGTCGTGTCAACGTCTTCGTCGTCCTCTTCATCTTCGTCACCATCTCCGTTCTCGTCCCTCTCAAAAGCGTCTCCAGCCACATCGGCGCTCTGCTCGGTGTTGGCGGGCTCAGCCCCGGCTGTGCGCGGCATGCTGCAGGGGGCAGAGGTGTCTCCCAGTTAGGCTTCTGAGGCATCATTCTGAAACCTCAGCAGCGCATGTGTCACATTCGACCTGTTTTCCGAGTATTCTGGCTCAGCCCCGCCCCACCAGACGTCCGACTCCTCCCCTTCGACCTCCGAGCTGTCCGTCTCCTGCTCTGTCTCGGCTGGACAGCAGACAAACTCTACTCCCCGAAAACGGTCGATACCACACGGCAGCAACATCCCGTAGTCATGGAGATTCATGGAGCGGTCTCCGCAGGACTAATAATCAGAAAAGACAGCATTTGTTAGGCCTTTTAACAATAAAACCACACAGTACGATTTCATTTCAGTTCTTTCATATAAAATGTCTGAGCATCAAGGTGGTTGGACAGTTCTTTAGTGATGTTGATGTTTCTGAGCAACGAGGGACAGAAGGAAGAAAAGCCGATTATTCAGCTTGAGAAATGTGGAAAACCAGATAAAGCCCACCTATAAGGATAACCTATCAGTAACACAACATTCCAAGACGCCGCTCACCTCTTTGGCCACAGTGTGCCAGTGCAGGTGGCTCTCACACTGGTTCATGCGCTCCTGATGAAGGAATTTACATTTGTCCGGAACAAGCAGGGCGTCACTCACAAATTCCCCAACTATATTATATTAAAAAAAGACACACAGGTGATGTTGCGTGGCGTAATTACGTAGGACAACGGTCTGTGCGCGTGTCATTGAAGCTGCTTACCCAGACAGCGGTACGGCACCACGATGTGTGTGTGGCTGCGACACTGCTTTCTGCCTTTCTTGCACCAGTTCTGGATGCTGACGGGCTGGTTTGCCTCCACGACATTTGTGATTTGCAGCTCTGGGTACACCTGGAGAAAAGCCCCAGATTACTTTCTTCCATGACCACCTGTTCGCCATCTGTTCTTACTCGTCTGTTTTAATACCTCCTGGCAGTACTGCAGGATGCCCTCCTTGGTGTTGAGGCAGCTCTTGGTGCCGGTGGGGTCGGACTCCCATTTTCCGCTCTGCACATTGATGTGCATATTGAGCTTACCACAGAACATCGCCACCTGGGGCTCCGTCAGCAAGCCCACAGTGTCGTCAGCCGGTATCTGGACAGACAGACAGACAGGCAGACAGGCAGACAGACAGGCAGACAGACGGACAGGCAGGCAGGCAGGCAGACAGACAGACAGACAGGAAGGTGGGACAACAAAGGGTTAATCAGAAGTCTAATTGTCTACTCACTTTCACAAACAACTGTATGTAGAAACTTTGCTATCAAGAATGAACAAAGCTGATTGACTTTTTAAATGTACTTTTACAAATTAAATCATGTCTAAATTATCAATACAAAAAAAGAGTGATTTCAGTTAAATTCCTCTTAGTATATTCATGAGCTGTGAAAGTGCTTTTCACCGCCATTGATATCATAAACCAGAAAGATTAGGACTGCAGCCGAACCGTGTCATAATTGCACGTTTTCCTTGACGATTGATGCTGATCATGGAGGAAAAAGCTGGAGACAAAGACGAGGCTGCAGTCACTTGAATAATTGTCACTGCTTCTTCTCTTTGCAGAAATTTGCCACTCAGATCAGCATATTGATTCTGTAGGTATGCGGTTATAGTCACAATCATTAAAGCAAAATCGAAAATTAAAAATTATTAATTTCTACTTAAATACCGACATGTAGATCAGAACTAAAGAGTAAAGAAAATGCTATAGAATCTAGTTATTCAGCAGGTGTCCCTACAAGATGTCTTTGCAGTAACGTTCATTGGAAAACCATTAAAGGCAAAGGAACATTTGCTACCTCTAAGCCCCTCCATAACTATTAATCACACAGTGATAACCAGTTTAACCATTTCATCTATCATACTAATGAACCTGGGAAAACTGCCGCAGAGCTGTCGGGATGTGTGCAGCTTAATAATGGTTGCCACAAAAGTAGAACTACCAAATGGTAAATCAGATGCAAATGGTAATGATCTAAACTAAACTAAGTAAATGTAAGCATAATAATAATATTGGCAACCACAATACAACAAGACTATTGTCCCAGGATAAGCACAGCTGTGCAATGTGTGTTTTTGGGGTAAACCTCTGAAATGCGACCTAAAATAAAGAGTGTTGCGTCATGTGAAGAGAAATTTTACACTACAGCACAAAGGAAGATAGTGGGAAACCTGAAAAAGGCGTTTGGTTGTTGTTGTTTACTGAGCAGGGGTGAGGGGAAAAGATTATTTCAGATGTGCAGCCTGTGTCGGCTCCATCTGCACCTTTTGCATCTGTGCAGTTGAGATGCTGTCGCCTCTTTTCCATCTGGACCGAAACCAAGTATCTGTGTGCCTGTTTCTCTCTCTTTCCATCTATCTCTTTCTGTCTCTCACTGTCTCCCTCCCTCTCCCTCTCTGGAAGAAGCAAAAGCAGCAGATCTACAGCCGCCATCTTGCTGGTGTCAATTAAATAAGCCCGTATCCTTTATGCAATATGCTGAGGAAAATCCACCCTTTAACCACAGGACCAGCGAGCCAAGACCGCGCAGCAGCAGCATTAAAAGTCCCCATAAGTCTCACATTTATTCGGAGAGAAACATGTGAACCTGCATATGCATCGGAGACAAAATAAACATGCACGACATTGATGAGCTCAGGATTGATCCAATATTTGACGCAGACCCGTAAATCCAGTCGGCGACATCTGTTGTCTGTTTTCTGGAGCAGCGTGCTAACGTTAGCTTTTAGTCCCGGTTCGACATATTTAGGTGGCCTATGTTCCTGTTGTATTTTTTTTTTTTTAAATAGCTAATATTACAGCGGCGTCCGCATCCTTTATTTTATTGTTATTAGGCGTAAAAAAAGACAAATCACAGTGGGAAACCTGTCCAGAACCAGGTTGTCAATCCCTGCCATCTAACGACAGGCCCTGGCAGCATCGCCGACACTGCTTGTTATGCTAATTCTACGCAGTTGTCGCGTTTTTACACCGCGTATTTTCAAGAAATAACATCACTTTTATTTTTTCCACAAGACAAACTAGATCGTCGAATGCAATAAATGCCGGCCCCGGCCAAAGCTGCGTAATTACAGCGTTATTGCGCGTTAGCAGCAGCGCTGTTACGCAGGCTTCAAACCTTTGGTGTGATTTTAATGAGCTATGATTCCACATCTAAACCAGCAGATCACAGCAGCGGTTAATTTTAGCTCAACCCGCCGCCGAGGTCCATCTGACGGCTGTTGTGGTGTAAACCGACCACAGGCCTGGAACGCAGCCCGGAACAGCTCATCCACAGTCGCTCACGCGTCCAGAATCTCTCCGCTGGACTCACCTCGGATGAACGCGTCAAGGTCGCCACCAGTAACAGCACGAACGCCGTAGTCTCCCCCATTCCGTCCTCTCGGTATCCAGCACGAATGTCCGCAAATTCCCGATTTGATAGATGTTATGAAGCCAAGCGGGTGATACGCTGCGCCCAAAAAGCCCCGATCGCACAGGTCCCTCCCTGGTTAGCTCCCGACGGCGGCGGTGCTGTAGAGCCGAGCTGGAGGGATGGATTTGGTGTTGGCTGGATGGGGGTGGGGAATGTGTGTGTGTGTGTGTGTGTGTGTGTGTGTGTGTGTGTGTGGTGTGTGTGTGTGTGTGTGTGTGTGTGTGTGTGTGTTCGTGTAAATTTCTTAGTGGCTTTTTTGGTTTGCGCCAGCTTTGTGTCGAAGTTGAACTTTCCTTAGCAAAATGCTGACATTTAAGTCCAACCTTTGTGAATTTCTTTGCTTACTTTCTATGAGCCAGATTTTTATTTTCAATTGTCTAATATCTTCACACCTTCGTAGCGTTCGTGAGTAATTATGTCATTATTGCAGCACTGGTAAATATTGCATTTCTGTCTCAAAAAAAGAAAGGATTTGGTCCGGCATTTCAAACACTTGAAATAGATTTTAGAATACAAAACAATGCAACTTCAATTGTTCTCATACAATCTCTAAAATCCACTAAAATTAGAAGGCTTAGGATTTGTTTTTGGTTTTTACAATAATTCTAAAACTGCTAAAGTCTAACAGGGTTTATTGTTATCTTCTGGTGATGGTGGTTTATCCTGTGATAACACTCACATTTAAATCAAGTTCCTATATGATGTATCTTTTGTTTTAAAAAATCCAGAACGTTGCACATTACACAGATTTACATCTTGTAACTTTCCCTGACTTTGACTTACAGAAGGGGTGTGGAAGGAGGTGGAGACTTTGCAATAGAAATTCCTTTGTGTTGCTACATTTAGATGATAAATTGAATTTCGGCCACAGAGCAGTTAAACAACTAAAGCTGTTTGTTGACTATGTTCTGTCTACAAGGTCATTTGCAAAGCTAGGGAAGTTCAGTTTGAGTCTTAGAGGATCAAATCACCATGCCCTTCATATAACCTTGTAATAAAATCTAAAATGTTCAACTGTAGCTGACACTACTGCGGTCAAGCCAACCAACACTTCGGCAGAAGCAGAAAATGTGTATACGAGGCATTACGGTAGGCATTACGGTAAATGCTGAGAACAACGGAATCGGTTTACTCTTGAATTTCTTTCTTTCAGTAATTCTGAAACTCGGAACAATGAATATTTATACCAAAGTGAAAAAAGACTTCCGTAACAAGTACTTTTGGGGATGATGAAAACATGTTGGAAACATTCATATTTCATATTTTGGGGAAATGGTCACAGGATGATTCCACTTCACGCTGATAATAAACAACCCCAGGAATATTCTGTACTGAATTTCAGAAAAATTCTGAATTCTGCCGTTTGCTCAACATTTACCGTAATGCCTCGTATACACAGAGCAAGTGGAATTCGAGTGTCGGCTGGCTTTTCTGCTTCTGCCGGAGTCCTGGTTGGCTTGACCGCAGAGCTGACATATTGTTTAATGCAGGGGTGCCCAGTGCGTCGACCGGTCGATCACGGAGGTGCTGTGGATCGATCACATGCTTTTTTTGACAGAGGGGTGACTGCGCATGCGCACATGTAGCTGACACTTCGGCGCGTTCTTGCAAACGAGTGAGTTAGCCTCCAATTTATTTCTTCTGAACTAAAGAATATAAAAATGAGTGGGGGAGCTGGACCAAGTAAAAAGCCAAAACCGTACCATTTCCATACAGAATGGGAGGTGGACTTTTTTTTGTCACTTTCAAAATGCGTTTGCCTCATCTGCCAGTCTGCCATCACTATACCAAAAAAGGGAAATGTGGAGCAGGATTTTCGGACTGTTCATAAAAGCTACGATACTAACTTCCCTCCGAAAAGCGATCTGAGAAGGAGAAAGGTGAAGGAACTAAAATCTCTTTCTCCCAGCTGACTTCAAAAGCAAAGGCAGCCACCGAAGCCTCGTTCCGGGTCACTTCATCGTTAAGAACAAGCAGCTACTGTCCGGACTATGCATCCCTGGCTGATTCCATTCAGTACAAGTCATCAGAGTAAGGTAATGACAAAAAATGCACAGATTGCACAACAATGATTTTAATGATATGATTTTTAATTATTTTAATATATTTTTCTATTATCTATCCGGATTAATGTAGATAATCCTTGAAGATATAAATTTAATCATGGATGGACTTTGTTATATATTATAGCACTCTAGGGTTCTTGGCTGTGGAAGATCTCAGGCAGAGACTTCTGTCAGCTTATTCTGCAGATGAACTCTAGTGGTCCATTCAGAGCCACGCACATCTCAACTTTAGTGAACGGCGAGTCTCAGCTGATTCTGGGGATAGGGGCACGCTTACGCGGTGGCATCCGACAGACCTGTGCGTAGGTCAGTTTGGAGCCCACCTGAAAAGTCAGAGCACAAGGATTTAGTTTCAAACCATGAGCATCTTTGCAACAGGTCTGCTATGACCTGAGGTATTTGTCCTGTCAGGGGTCTTTGCTGATAAGTGTTGATGTGTCTATGACCAATCGGGGCATTCACTTTATGAATGAGTAACATGAATGGACACAATTAAATCAAGCATCAAATTAAGCATTAAAAATGAAACACCCAAAACTTACTTGCTGTCCTGGTGGAGGAGCTGGTTGGTCGTTGGTCTTGGTCTTTGGACTCTGCTCTACATTCCTGAAGAGGAACAAGTCTCAGGTGTTACCAAGTGCTCCGCAAGTGAAATAAAGTGCAAGCGAGGGTGGGGACAATAAACTTACCGATTTAACATTGGCTGAATATTCTGAGCCTTGGAGGGCTGGAGCTCCAACATTGGCCCTGGGATGTGCACACTGCTGCCCGTCTGGGGGAACTCAGCCTGGGGTGTGTTCTGGGACCACACCATTCCCTTCGGCTTGTCCCTGCTGTTGCCCCCTTCAGCCATCCCTCGCTGCTCAGGACAGACGGCGTGAATCTTTGATGGAGTGGAAGCATCTTCACAAGCACCAGGGGGCAAAGTTTGAGTGCCAACGTCCTGACGCTCAGGTCTCGGGGTGCCAAGGTCTTCAGGTTTATAAAAACAAATTGGGACAGAGGGACCATCGCCCTCTTCTCGGCTCGGGATTTTCCTTATGCGTGAATTTGCTGGAAGCCATGGACATTTGAGCTCTGCATTGTCCTGCCACTCAAACTCGGTGGATCCACGGCGAGTTTCTTGACCGATATCCAATGAGGATACTGTGGTCAGACGCACATCGACCTCACTCGGTAGAGACAGTTCTGGAGAAGGTGTTGGCAAAAAAACAGGGTCTGGTCCAGGAGGAGGTGGTGGCAATAAATCAGTGTCTGCTCCAGGAGCAGGTGCTGGGAAAAAAACAGGGTCTGGTCCAGGAGGAGGTGCTGGGAAAAAAACAGGGTCTGGTCCAGGAGGAGGTGGTGGCAACAAATCAGTCTCTGGTCCAGGATGAGGTGCTGGGGAAAAAACAGGGTCTGGTCCAGGAGGAGGTGGTGGCAATAAATCAGTCTCTGGTCCAGGAAGAGGTGCTGGGGAAAAAACAGGGTCTGGTCCAGGAAGAGGTGCTGGGAAAAAAAGGGTCTGGTCCAGGAGGAGGTGGTGGCAACAAATCAGTGTCTGGTTCAGGAGGAGGTGCTAGGAAAAAAACAGGGTCTGGTCCAGGAGGAGGTGCTAGGAAAAAAACAGGGTCTGGTCCAGGAGGAGGTGCTGGGAAAAAAACAGGGTCTGGTCCAGGAGGAGGTGGTGGCAACAAATCAGTGTCTGGTCCAGGAGGAGGTGTTGGGAAAAAAACAGGGTCTGGTCCAGGAGGAGGTGGTGGCAACAAATCAGTGTCTGGTCCAGGAGGAGGTGTTGGGAAAAAAACAGGGTCTGGTCCAGGAGGAGGTGGTGGCAACAAATCAGTGTCTGGTCCAGGAGGAGGTGTTGGGAAAAAAACAGGGTCTGGTCCAGGAGGAGGTGCTGGGAAAAAAACAGGGTCTGTTTCAGGAGGAGGTGCACCGCTGTCTCCTTTGAGCTCTGCATCCAAGCATGCATGCTGGGTTCCTGCGGTGGTGTGCTGCTTCAGCTCCACCGTCGTCGTGCTCCGTCTAATGTAGGGTGGGAAGTCTGACAGACTGCTGTCGCTGTCGCTGTCACTGTCACTCCACTCGTCAGAAGAAGTACTACAGCAGCACCCCATCTTCTGCAGCCTGAAGCAGAAACAACAAAAGCCACTGCCATGACCACACACACTCAAACAAAGTTATTAACAGATCCGTTTGCTGCTCCAGCCTCCTGGAGAAAGAGGAAAGTTCCGCCTCGCCCCCTCCCCAGCCAAGACTAGCACAGGTGAGGGGCTCACGCCCCTGCCAATCATTGGGGCGTGAGCAAGGCCGAGTTAGGCTACAGTTTAAGAGGGGCTGGCACATGCTACACAAGCCCCGCCCCCACCCGTTTCTCTGTTACTTGCATCAAACCAGCTCATGTGCACGAGCCCCGCGCATGAGTCTGCACTGACACGAAGAAGCACAACCACATTAGCAGAATCTGATTTATATTGAACACATTTAGACTTTGGTAGAGTTGCCAGCAGAGCTCAACTTGATCCCAACCATCAACTCACAGTTACTTACCTTTGTAAGTGTGTACGTCAGTACGTAGCTTGTCTATCTTAGAGGGTGATGCTCGGTGGAAGGATCGAAGAATGAGGCGGCAGATCTGATTCTGAATCAAAAATCTATGCAGTTAGAGAGAAATGAGTTGTCTTCGTTTAATCGTGGTTTTTCAGCTTAACCCTTAATGATTAATGTATGTAGGTGTAGCAGCAACACTTTACTATAAAGAGTTTTTTGTGTGAATATTAAAGCCATTTATGATCAAAGCTCAAAGGCTTTGAGTTAAAGTCACCTGTTGTGACTTACAACCTAAAATGGCCTTTTATCTGTTGTGATTGTTGCGGAATTTATAGCCGTTTGGAGAAGAAAACGATTACTCTAAGTTACTGTGTAGGAGATGGTTTTATTCCAGTCGGTCGGTCAGGATACACACACGGAAGCGTGCGGAGAGATCTCTTGTATGTACACAGTTCTGATCTTATATAGTCGAAGGCCCGCCTCTGAGGCGCGGACACAGGATGTCTTCACAGTAGGTGCGCGCTGCATGCACCACAGGAGTTTGGTGCCTTCACAGCATGTGTTCCGGCTGGCGCAAGAAGTTGAATGACTGAGAACGCCCCCCCCTCAGTCGTTTGACGTTGGTCTTCTTTGAACCTCAGCACGTCTTTGTTTCCTTGGAAATGAATGAGGAACCAAACGGACTTCATCTGCTCTCCTAAATTTCTATTTCAAGCCTTCCTTTTACACTCAATTTACATTTCACAATCAAATTCCATTTCAATTCCCCCCTTTTGATCCTTCTTGGATCAACCTGATTTTGGCAGTAAACTTGAAATACATCAGCAACTTGGTCCATCTTTATAACCCTCTTCCAGTTCACATTGAGATGAATTGTAAAGTCCGGTTTCTTGTGTGGTACTAGGGAGAAGATGAGTAGTACTGCTGTGATTGATATCACACCCAGGACACACAGGAATTTCCTCAGGATCAGGTCGGTCCATCGCCTGGGATGTAAAGGCTTTCCTTGGAGGCTCATCTCGTGTTCTTTCGTTGGTGGCTTGGCACGCCACTTGGAGCAGCAGGGACGCTAGTTTCACTCCCTACTGACCGGCTCCTTCGGTTCTGGCACCTTCTTGCAGTGGAACGCGTGGATCCACTTTGCTCTCTCGGCTACTTTCACCGCGGTCTGAGTCACCAGCAGGACTTGATTCAAGACATTGCAGCGTTTGAGCATCAAACAGTTGACAGACACACACACAGACAAGTTGACAGACACAGACAAGTTAACAGTCACACACAGACAAGTTGACAGTCACACACAGACAAGTTAACAGTCACATACAGACAAGTTGACAGACACAGCGCGGCACATGGGATCCCAGTACATAGTATCAGTGGTAAGATGGACTGAGGCTTGTGCGTAGAAACGCTCCTCATAATTTGTGTCCTGTCTTGGTGCGACGTGGGCAGTACAGTGCACTGCATCATCTGTTTGCAGATGTGCAGCAGGGCCCACTCTGCCTTTTGCCCATTGTAATAGCACGCTTGACTCTGAATGGGGTAGCCCCCAAATGTAAATCCATTTAAATTCCGGGGTTACAGGAGTAGCTAACATAGTAATAGATGAGGGGGATGGACGCTCAGGCTCTAATCCCTCTGGGGTGGATACTAAATTTATTCCCAGAGCTCAAATAAGGTCGCGGCCTACCAGGTTTATTGGACATGTCGGAGATATCAGGAATGCATGTTTAAACGTGTGGTTTTCAAATTTACACTGGAGTACAGAGATCTGCCACTCACGCGAGTGTTGGGGAGAGATTTGACTTGTATCACAGAATAGGTGGCTCCCGTGTCTACCACAAAACAAAGTTTAGTTTCTTGCACGGTTATGTCTACTGTAGGTAATTTGTTTATAATTTGATCAGAAATATGAGCATAATGCATGAATAAGTTAGTCACGTTCGCGTGCGGATGTTCTCGTGGTGGTGTGGTGTGATACTGTGCCTGAATCGTGGTTGGATGCTCCTCAGCCGGCTCCACCTCTCTTTCTTGTCAGTCCAATTGTTGCCATGGTTCCGAATAGAATTGGTGCTCCGAGTGTCCCCGTCCTCTGCCCTGCGGGTATCCTCTGCCACGCCTTCTTCCTCTTTTCTGGGGACAGTATCGTGACCAGTGTCCATTCCGACCACAGTAGTGACAGGTGTCTAAGTCGTCCTGCCCCTGGTTCAGTGGTTGCTGTCGTGTCTGTGGTGGGCCTCGAGATGGGGCACGTGGAGGGCCTCCTCCGTCGTGTCGTCTGGCGCCATCTGGTGGAGGATTCTTGAGGAGAGCCAGTTGTTTCTGCTGCAGGGCTCTCTTTGTATGCTTGTCCTCTTCTTCCATAGCGGTCTTTCTTTCCTGTTGTCGTTTGTACTGGTGATCAGCGTACTTTACCACCATGGAGAGTCGTGTATCAGCATCACTCCATCCGATGCATGAGTCCTTAACCAGCTGACCCAGTGGGTGTTGGAGGCCTTGAAGGAATTGTTGTTTCAGGAAGGTTTCATACGGGGTGACTTCTGGGCCTGGATAAGGGTCAGGCTTGGTCATGCCGCTGTTATCGTCGAACGCTATCATGAGACGCTGGACGTAGTCTCGTGGTCCCTCATCCTTTGCCTGGACACACGCAGAAACCTTGGAGAAATCACATTGTGTTTTAAAGTCTTCGGTTACCTTGGTGATCAGGCGGGTGGTGAAGTCCCTGTAGGCTATGTCATGAGGGTCATCACCTGCTCCACATGACGCCCAGTTGATTGTTACAGGCTGCCAGTGCCCACTGAAGATGCTTTTTACAGCCGCGAACTGTGTGGGTGAGCAGAACTTCATCATTATTCTGGCCATCTCAGAGGATGTCGGGACATAGTCTCGAAAGAAGTCAGTCAGAGCTTTTGCCATTGTAGCTCCTCCTTTCTCCGGACGAGGGAGGTGTTTCGCAGCTTCCACGATGTCTGCTTCTGTCCAGGGCCTGTACACATACATTGGGTTGCCCTGAGGGACTCCCCATGGCATGTTGAAGGCGAGTACCAAGGGCCTGTTGTCCCATTCTCTCGTCCCCCTGGTGGCTATAGGGGAGAATGATGTTCTTGGGCTCACCCCACAGGCCGTCCCTGAGGTTGTTGGGTGGAGTCCTTCTGGCGGGTGAAGGTCATCTGGGGTGGGTAGAGGCAGAAGAGGCGAGCTCGGGGCCGTTTGGGGTGTAGGAGGCTGCGAGGGGGCAGTCAGGCTGGATGGTGGTGGTTGATAAGGCGGCGGGTAGGTAGTTTCAAGAGAGGCAGATGGCCCGGCGTTGGATTTCCAGCTGTCTTGCAGCGACGGAAAAGGGGGAGAAGAAGGGGAAGGGGGAGGTTTCTGCTCGGGCTTTGCTATCTTAACTGTCTCTACTTTCAATTGCGTTATTGCCTTCTGGCATTGCTTTCTCTCGCAGTTATCACATTCTGTTTCCCAACATTTCAACTTTTCTTCCATATCTATCATCACGTATAATTCTTTTGCTGATAGTTTCTTTCTGCTCATCATTTCATTCTTTTTCTTATTTAAATTGTCCCTCAGGGCGGACAATTGTCGCGCACTTAACGATCCTCCCTCTGAAAACCCATACTGTTCACACCACAACCTGACATACGCACAACTTTCCGGCCCATACTTCTTAGTCATTATGTCCATTACTGGAGACAGTCGGTCCCCAGCACCACGTTCGACTCTTACCTTACTCTGCAAGGTTCCCATGGTAACCTGATCCTGTTTTATTGCAACCTGATCTTACTTTAAAAAGTTCACAGGACTTACTTTGGTGTTGAACAATCTGGTCTTGCCTTTTTCTTGCTCACAGGATTTACACTTTGATACCTGGTCTTGCCTCAATGATCTCATAGGATTTTCGTATTTATTTAAGCTGTTTAGCGGCGCTCGCCGGTTAGCAGAGTAAGGTTAGCGTCTATCCTACGCAGTAATTCGTCCCAAATATTAGGATAAATACGTCTTACCAATTTAAATTCAGCTGTGGAATTCGAGGAATCCTGTGACCGTCGATCGGGACCGACTGGGTCCTCCTCCTCCTTAAGATTGCAGGGTTTGAGGATGAATCGCCTTTGGTGGATTCAGGTGGCCAGCCCCTCAGTCGGGTCCCGATGGACGTAACCAGGATCCCACTTCTGACACCAAGTTTTTCGCGGAATCTTTAGCCGTTTGGAGAAGAAAACAATTAATCTAAGTTACTGCGTAGGAGATGGTTTTATTTCAGTCAGTCGGTCAGGATACACACACGGAAGCATGCGGAGAGATCTCTACTAAATGTAGTTCTGATCTTATATAGTCGAAGGCCCGCCTCTGAGGTGCGGACACAGGACGTCTTCACAGTAGGTGCGCGCTGTATACACCGCAGGAGTTTGGTGCCTTCACAGCATGTGTTCCGGCTGGCGCAAGAAGTTGAATGACTGAGAACGTCCCCCCCTCAGTCGTTTGACGATGGTCTTCTTTGAACCTCAGCGCGTCTTTGTTTCCTTGTAAATGAATTAGGAACCAAACGGACTTCATCTGCTCTCCTAAATTTCCATTTCAAGCCTTCCTTTTGAACTCAATTTACATTTCACAATCAAATTCCATTTCATGATCTCACAAAATAATCTCTGTAAGAAGCTGGAAGAAATAGCTGGGGAGAGGGAAGTCTGGGCCTCTCTGCTTAGGCTGCTGTCCCCGCGACCCGACCCCGGATAAGCGGGAGAGGATGGATGGATGGATAAATGGATGGATGGATGGATGGATGGATGGATGACCTACTGTAGATTTTGTTGTGAAAATAATTAAATATTGTGATTTTACCTCACCGTGTCCCAAATTATTACACAAATATTTTTCTATGATTCTCCTATGATGGCGATGCAACCATGGTCAGGGAAAACGCTGTGGAGGAATTTAAAGCAGGGTTAGGCTGTAAAGAGAGTTCCCAAGCTCTGAACATCTCACAGAGCACCGTTCAGTCCTTCACCTGGGGATGGGATGAGTGCGGCACAACTGGAAACCTACCAAGACACCGTCGGCCACCTAAACTTAGAGGCTGAACAAGGAGAGCACTGATCAGAAGCGCAGCCAAGAGGCCCATAGTGACTCTGGATGAAGTGCAGAGCTCCACAGCTCAGGCAGGGGAATCTCTCCACAGGACCTGGCCATTATGGAAGAGTGGCAAGAAGGAAGAATTCCCGCTGGCAGTGGGCCAGAAGCCATGTCAGGGACAAAGCAACACACGGAAGAAGGTACTCTGGTCAGATGAGACCAAGAGTGAGCTCAGTGGCCTAGTGGTGGAAAACTAACAGTGCACATCACTGTGAACACAGCTTCCCCCGGCAACATGGTGCTGGTGGCAGCATCGTTCTGGGCTGCTTCTCTTCAGCAGGGACAGGGAAGATGCTCAGAGTCGATGGGTAGGTGCAGGACCATCAGGGCCTAGAGACTGGGGCGGAGATGCCCCTTCCAGCAGGTCAACATAAAGCCAGGACTCCAATGGAACGGTTCATTAACATATTCCTGGACCATTAACATATCCCTGTGTTAGAAAGTCAAAGTCCGAATCCAATCGAGAATCTGTGGCAATATCTGAAAACTGCCACCCACAAACGCGCTCCATCTAATCCGACTGAGCTTGAGCTGTTTCACAAAGAACAATGAACAAAAAATTCCAGTCTCCAGATGTGCAAAGCTTGTAGAGGCAGACCCCAAAAGACTTGCAGCTGTGACTGCAGCTAAAGGTGGCCGCACCAAGTATTGACGGGGTATCATTTTCTTGCTCCTCCACCAGTGTATGCCACTTTGTGTTGGTCTATTAAATTCCAATAAAATCTGTTTATGTTTGTGGGGGTAACATGATTAACTGTGGAAAGGTTTGAGGGGCACAGATACTTTTGCAAGCGCCTGTACCTTAGTTGGTACACTTTCATCCAAAAATGCCCTGAAGCTCCTGCAGACAATTCCAGGGGATCCACCAAGAAGCACAGCATCTGCATGGTGTCAGATTTCTTCTATCCCAGTATGGGCGGAGTGCAAAGTCATATTTATCAGCTTTCCCAATTTCTGATATTTACTCAAACAGGAGTTTCCACATCCAAAGCACTCCTGATTAACTCAAATAAAAGCCTAACAAACTCAGTACTAACATTAGATAAAAAAACATGCAAACAGACATATTGCTCAGTGCTTTTTAATAGAAGAAATCTGAATTATAAGCATCAATTATGCAGGTATGTTAAAAGAAAAACACTGGAACATTTTGCACAGACTGGAACAATCAAACTATGTGAATAGAACTTGGATTTAAAACAACAAACTAAGGGGAAAAAAGCTGCAGATTCTGTTCAGCTTCTTTTGTAAAGACTGAAAACAAAATATCCACAGTGGTCCGTTCAAAGACACGCACATCTCAACTTTAGTGAACGGCGAGTCTCAGCTGATTCTGGGGATGGGGGCACGCCTACGCGGTGGCATCCGACAGACCTGTGCGTAGGTCAGTTTGGAGCCCACCTGAAAAGTCAGAGCACAAGGATTTAGTTTCAAACCATGAGCATCTTTGCAACAGGTCTGCTATGACCTGAGGTATTTGTCCTGTCAGGGGTCTTTGCTGATAAGTGTTGATGTGTCTATGACCAATCGGGGCATTCACTTTATGAATGAGTAACATGAATGGACACAATTAAATCAAGCATCAAATTAAGCATTAAAAACAACTAAACACCCAAAACTTACTTGCTGTCCTGGCGGATGAGCTGGTTGGTCGATGGTCTTGGTCTTTGGACTCTGCTCTACATTCCTGAAGAGGAACAAGTCTCAGGTGTTACCAAGTGCTCCGCAAGTGAAATAAAGTGCGAGCGAGGGTGGGGACCATAAACTTACCGATTTAACATTGGCTGAATATTCTGAGCCTTGGAGGGCTGGAGCTCCAACACTGGCCCTGGGATGTGCACACTGCTGCCCGTCTGGGGGAACTCAACCTGGGGTGTGTTCTGGGACCACACCATTCCCTTCGGCTTGTCCCCGCTGTTGCCCCCTTCAGCCATCACTCGCTGCTCAGGACAGACGGCGTGAATCTTTGATGGAGTGGAAGCATCTTCACAAGCACCAGGGGGCAAAGTTTGAGTGCCAACGTCCTGACGCTCAGGTCTCGGGGTGCCAAGGTCTTCAGGTTTATAAAAACAAATTGGGACAGAGGGACCATCGCCCTCTTCTCGGCTCTGGATTTTCCTTATGCGTGAATTCGCTGGAAGCCATGGACATTTGAGCTCTGCATTGTCCTGCCATTCAAACTCGGTGGATCTACGGTGAGTTTCTTGACCGATATCCAGTGAGGACACTGTGGTCAGACGCACATCGACCTCACTCGGTAGAGACAGTTCTGGAGAAGGTGTTGGCAAAAAAACAGGGTCTGGTCCAGGAGGAGGTGGTGGCAATAAATCAGTGTCTGCTCCAGGAGGAGGTGCTGGGGAAAAAACAGGGTCTGGTCCAGGAGGAGGTGCTGGGGAAAAAACAGGGTCTGGTCCAGGAGGAGGTGGTGGCAACAAATCAGTGTCTGGTCCAGGAAGAGGTGCTGGGAAAAAAACAGGGTCTGGTCCAGGATGAGGTGCTGGGAAAAAAACAGTGTCTGTTTCAGGAGGAGGTGCTGGGAAAAAAACAGTGTCTGGTCCAGGAGGAGGTGCTGGGAAAAAAACAGGGTCTGGTCCAGGAGGAGGTGCTAGGAAAAAACAGGGTCTGGTCCAGGAGGAGGTGTTGGGAAAAAAACAGGGTCTGGTCCAGGAGGAGGTGCTGGGAAAAAAACAGGGTCTGGTCCAGGAGGAGGTGTTGGGAAAAAAACAGTGTCTGTTTCAGGAGGAGGTGCTGGGAAAAAAACAGTGTCTGTTTCAGGAGGAGGTGTGTGGAATGAACTGGTTAGCAGCACGGTGGATGGACCAGGCTCATCTGTTGCCCACTGGCTCTGCTCCTGCTCAAGGTCATCAGCGTCGATGGGACGTACGCTGTAGAAGCTATTTGACCAATCTGGAGCGTTTTCCTCTCCGCCTGTGCTCAGTCTGTCCAGCGCCTCACGGGGATGTGATTCAAGGGTTTCCTCATCACATGTTGCACCGCTGTCTCCTTTGAGCTCTGCATCCAAGCATGCATGCTGGGTTCCTGCGGTGGTGTGCTGCTTCAGCTCCACCGTCGTCGTGCTCCGTCTAATGTAGGGTGGGAAGTCTGACAGACTGCTGTCGCTGTCGCTGTCACTGTCACTCCACTCGTCAGAAGAAGTACTACAGCAGCACCCCATCTTCTGCAGCCTGAAGCAGAAACAACAAAAGCCACTGCCATGACCACACACACTCAAACAAAGTCATTAACAGATCCGTTTGCTGCTCCAGCCTCCTGGAGAAAGAGGAAAGTTCCGCCTCGCCCCCTCCCCAGCCAAGACTAGCACAGGTGAGGGGCTCACGCCCCTGCCAATCAATGGGGCGTGAGCAAGGCCGAGTTAGGCTACAGTTTAAGAGGGGCTGGCACATGCTACACAAGCCCCGCCCCCACCCGTTTCTCTGTGACTTGCATCAAACCAGCTCATGTGCATGAGCCCCTCGCATGAGTCTGCACTGACACGAAGAAGCACATCCACATTAGCAGAATCTGATTCATATTGAACACATTTAGACTTTGGAAGAGTTGCCAGCAGAGCTCAACTTGATCCCAACCATCAACTCCCAATTACTTACCTTTGTAAGTGTGTACGTCAGTACGTAGCTTGTCTATCTTAGAGGGTGATGCTCAGTGGAAGGATCGAAGAATGAGGCGGCAGATCTGATTCTGAATCAAAAATCTATGCAGTTGGAGAGAAATGAGTTGTCTTCGTTTAATGGTGGTTTTTCAGCTTAACCCTTAATGATTAATGTATGTAGGTGTAGCAGCAACACTTTACTATAAAGAGTTTTTTGTGTGAATATTAAAGTCATTTATGATCAAAGCTCAATGGCTTTGAGTTAAAGTCACCTGTTGTGACTTACAACCTAAAATGGCCGTTTATCTGTGTCATCTCACAAAAATAATCTCTGTAAGAAGCTGGAAGAAATAGCTGGGGAGAGGGAAGTCTGGGCCTCTCTGCTTAGGCTGCTGCCCCCGAGTCCCGACCCCGGATAAGCGGGAGAGGATGGATAGATGGATGGATGGATGGATGGATGGATGGATGGATGGATGGATGGATGGATGTTTGGATGGATGGATGTTTGGATGGATGGATGGATGGATGGATGGATGGATGGATGGATGGACGGATGGATGACCTACTGTATATTTTGTTGTGAAAATAATTAAATATTGTGATTTTACCTCACCATGTCCCAAATTATTACACAAATATTTTTCTATGATTCTCCTATGATGGCGATGCAACCATTAATTATTAAATTGAATGTTAAACATCTTGACAGCTCATTACAGTCCAACATTAGAGCCCTTCTTTGATAGCAGCTTCACTGGACAGTTTCTGATGAATTTCTTGGCAGGATGTCAGAATATCCCCCCAGTTTTCTGAGACGAGTCTCAATCATCCAGGTCATAGTTATCCAAATAAGAGCTCTGCGTCCACTGGACTCGTCATGTGCACCACTAAGACAATAGAGACCATCCACAAGCGCCGTGTATTTGGACAACAACTTTCCAGACAGAACACTTAACACCGGCCCAAATCTGCACCATACTGGAACCTGTGTTTGAACACCCACTACCTCCAGTACAGAGAAGGCATCTACAGGCAGAAACATGGTGGCGCAATGGGCTCACCAGCACCTCCCACTGGACTCTCACCACCCAGAGAAAACTGGGGAGCAAAGAGCATCGCAAAGTCCAAGGAACACACCAGACAGGTCAGGGATAACGCTGTGGAGGAATTTAAAGCAGGGTTAGGCTGTAAAGAGAGTTCCCAAGTTCTGAACATCTCACAGAGCACTGTTCAGTCCTTCACCTGGGGATGAGATGAGTGCGGCACAACTGGAAACCTACCAAGACACCGTCGGCCACCTAAACTTAGAGGCTGAACAAGGAGAGCACTGATCAGAAGCGCAGCCAAGAGGCCCATAGTGACTCTGGATGAACTGCAGAGCTCCACAGCTCAGGCAGGGGAATCTCTCCACAGGACCTGGCCATTATGGAAGAGTGGCAAGAAGGAAGAATTCCCACTGGCAGTGGGCCAGAAGCCATGTCAGGGACACAGCAACCCATGGCAGAAGGTGCTCTGGTCAGATGAGACCAAGAGTGAGCTCAGTGGCCTAGTGGTGGAAAACTAACAGTGCACATCACTGTGAACACAGCTTCCCCCGGCAACATGGTGCTGGTGGCAGCATCGTTCTGGGCTGCTTCTCTTCAGCAGGGACAGGGAAGATGCTCAGAGTCGATGGGTAGGTGCAGGACCATCAGGGCCTAGAGACTGGGGCGGAGATGCCCCTTCCAGCAGGTCAACATAAAGCCAGGACTCCAATGGAACGGTTCATTAACATATTCCTGGACCATTAACATATCCCTGTGTTAGAAAGTCAAAGTCCGAATCCAATCGAGAATCTGTGGCAATATCTGAAAACTGCCACCCACAAACGCGCTCCATCTAATCCGACTGAGCTTGAGCTGTTTCACAAAGAACAATGAACAAAAAATTCCTGTCTCCAGATGTGCAAAGCTTGTAGAGGCAGACCCCAAAAGACTTGCAGCTGTGACTGCAGCTAAAGGTGGCCGCACCAAGTATTGACGGGGTATCATTTTCTTGCTCCTCCACCAGTGTATGCCACTTTGTGTTGGTCTATTAAATTCCAATAAAATCTGTTTATGTTTGTGGGGGTAACATGATTAACTGTGGAAAAGTTTGAGGGGCACAGATACTTTTGCAAGCCCCTGTACCTTAGTTGGTACGCTTTCATCCAAAAATGCCCTGAAGCTCCTGCAGACAATTCCAGGGGATCCACCAAGAAGCACAGCATCTGCATGGTGTCAGATTTCTTCTATCCCAGTATGGGCGGAGTGCAAAGTCATATTTATCAGCTTTCCCAATTTCTGATATTTACTCAAACAGGAGTTTCCACATCCAAAGCACTCCTGATTAACTCAAATAAAAGCCTAACAAACTCAGTACTAACATTAGATAAAAAAACATGCAAACAGACATATTGCTCAGTGCTTTTTAATAGAAGAAATCTGAATTATAAGCATCAATTATTCAGGTATGTTAAAAGAAAAACACTGGAACATTTTGCACAGACTGGAACAATCAAACTATGTGAATAGAACTTGGATTTAAAACAACAAACTAAGGGGAAAAAAGCTGCAGATTCTGTTCAGCTTCTTTTGTAAAGACTGAAAACAAAATATCCACAGTGGTCCGTTCAAAGACACGCACATCTCAACTTTAGTGAACGGCGAGTCTCAGCTGATTCTGGGGATAGGGGCACGCCTACGCGGTGGCATCCGACAGACCTGTGCGTAGGTCAGTTTGGAGCCCACCTGAAAAGTCAGAGCACAAGGATTTAGTTTCAAACCATGAGCATCTTTGCAACAGGTCTGCTATGACCTGAGGTATTTGTCCTGTCAGGGGTCTTTGCTGATAAGTGTTGATGTGTCTATGACCAATCGGGGCATTCACTTTATGAATGAGTAACATGAATGGACACAATTAAATCAAGCATCAAATTAAGCATTAAAAACAACTAAACACCCAAAACGTACTTGCTGTCCTGGTGGAGGAGCTGGTTGGTCGTTGGTCTTGGTCTTTGGGCTCTGCTTTACATTCCTGAAGAGGAACAAGTCTCAGGTGTTACCAAGTGCTCCGCAAGTGAAATAAAGTGCGAGCGAGGGTGGGGACCATAAACTTACCGATTTAACATTGGCTGAATATTCTGAGCCTTGGAGGGCTGGAGCTCCAACATTGGCCCTGGGATGTGCACACTGCTGCCCGTCTGGGGGAACTCAGCCTGGGGTGTGTTCTGGGACCACACCATTCCCTTCGGCTTGTCCCCGCTGTTGCCCCCTTCAGCCATCCCTCGCTGCTCAGGACAGACGGCGTGAATCTTTGATGGAGTGGATGCATCTTCACAAGCACCAGGGGGCAAAGTTTGAGTGCCAACGTCCTGACGCTCAGGTCTCGGGGTGCCGAGGTCTTCAGGTTTATAAAAACAAATTGGGACAGAGGGACCCTCGCCCTCTTCTCGGCTCGGGATTTTCCTTATGCGTGAATTTGCTGGAAGCCATGGACATTTGAGCTCTGCATTGTCCTGCCATTCAAACTCGGTGGATCCACGGCGAGTTTCTTGACCGATATCCAGTGAGGACACTGTGGTCAGACGCACATCGACCTCACTCGGTAGAGACAGTTCTGGAGAAGGTGCTGGGAAAAAAACAGGGTCTGGTCCAGGAGGAGGTGGTGGCAATAAATCAGTGTCTGGTCCAGGAAGAGGTGCTGGGAAAAAAACAGGGTCTGGTCCAGGAGGAGGTGCTAGGAAAAAAACAGTGTCTGTTTCAGGAGGAGGTGCTGGGAAAAAAACAGTGTCTGTTTCAGGAGAAGGTGCTGGGAAAAAAACAGGGTCTGGTTCAGGAGGAGGTGCTATGAAAAAAACAGGGTCTGGTCCAGGAGGAGGTGGTGGCAACAAATCAGTGTCTGGTCCAGGAGGAGGTGTTGGGAAACAAACAGGTTCTGGTCCAGGAGGAGGTGGTGGCAACAAATCAGAGTCTGGTCCAGAAAGAGGTGCTGGGAAAAACACAGTGTCTGTTTCAGGAGGAGGTGCTGGGAAAAAAACAGTGTCTGTTTCAGGAGTAGGTGCTAGGAAAAAAACAGGGTCTGGTCCAGGAGGAGGTGGTGTTGGGAAAAAAACAGGGTCTGGTCCAGGAGGAGGTGTTGGGAAAAAAACAGGGTCTGGTCCAGGAGGAGGTGGTGGCAACAAATCAGTGTCTGGTCCAGAAAGAGGTGCTGGAAAAACACAGTGTCTGTTTCAGGAGGAGGTGTGTGGAATAAACTGGTTAGCAGCACGGTGGATGGACCAGGCTCATCTGTTGCCCACTGGCTCTGCTCCTGCTCAAGGTCATCAGCGTCGATGAGACGTACGCTGTAGAAGCTATTTGACCAATCTGGAGCGTTTTCCTCTCCGCCTGTGCTCAGTCTGTCCAGCGCCTCACGGGGATGTGATTCAAGGGTTTCCTCATCACATGTTGCACCGCTGTCTCCTTTGAGCTCTGCACCCAAGCATGCATGCTGGGTTCCTGCGGTGGTGTGCTGCTTCAGCTCCACCGTCGTCGTGCTCCGTCTAATGTAGGGTGGGAAGTCTGACAGACTGCTGTCGCTGTCGCTGTCACTGTCACTCCACTCGTCAGAAGAAGTACTACAGCAGCACCCCATCTTCTGCAGCCTGAAGCAGAAACAACAAAAGCCACTGCCATGACCACACACACTCAAACAAAGTCATTAACAGATCCGTTTGCTGCTCCAGCCTCCTGGAGAAAGAGGAAAGTTCCGCCTCGCCCCCTCCCCAGCCAAGACTAGCACAGGTGAGGGGCTCACGCCCCTGCCAATCATTGGGGCGTGAGCAAGGCCGAGTTAGGCTACAGTTTAAGAGGGGCTGGCACATGCTACACAAGCCCCGCCCCCACCCGTTTCTCTGTTACTTGCATCAAACCAGCTCATGTGCATGAGCCCCTCGCACGAGTCTGCACTGACACGAAGAAGCACAACCACATTAGCAGAATCTGATTTATATTGAACACATTTAGACTTTGGTAGAGTTGCCAGCAGAGCTCAACTTGATCCCAACCATCAACTCCCAGTTACTTACCTTTGTAAGTGTGTACGTCAGTACGTAGCTTGTCTATCTTAGAGGGTGATGCTCGGTGGAAGGGTCGAAGAATGAGGCGGCAGATCTGATTCTGAATCACAAATCTATGCAGTTGGAGAGAAATGAGTTGTCTTCGTTTAATGGTGGTTTTTCAGCTTAACCCTTAATGATCAATGTATGTAGGTGTAGCAGCAACACTTTACTATAAAGAGTTTTTTGTGTGAATATTAAAGCCATTTATGATCAAAGCTCAATGGCTTTGAGTTAAAGTCACCTGTTGTGACTTACAACCTAAAATGGCCTTTTATCTGTGTCATCTCACAAAAATAATCTCTGTAAGAAGCTGGAAGAAATAGCTGTGGAGAGGGAAGTCTGGGCCTCTCTGCTTAGGCTGCTGCCCCCGAGTCCCGACCCCGGATAAGCGGGAGAGGATGGATGGATGGATGGATGGATGGATGGATGGATGGATGGATGGATGGATGGATGGATGGATGGATGGATGGATGGATGATGGATGGACGGATGGATGGACGGATGGATGGATGGACGGATGGATGACCTACTGTATATTTTGTTGTGAAAATAATTAAATATTGTGATTTTACCTCACCGTGTCCCAAATTATTACACAAATATTTTTCTATGATTCTCCTATGATGGCGATGCAACCATTAATTATTAAATTGAATGTTAAACATCTTGACAGCTCATTACAGTCCAACATTAGAGCCCTTCTTTGATAGCAGCTTCACTGGACAGTTTCTGATGAATTTCTTGGCAGGATGTTAGAATATCCCCCCAGTTTTCTGAGACGAGTCTCAATCATCCAGGTCATAGTTATCCAAATAAGAGCTCTGCATCCACTGGACTCGTCATGTGCACCACTGAGACAATAGAGACCATCCACAAGCGCCGTGTATTTGGACAACAACCTTCCAGACAGAACACTTAACACTGGCCCAAATCTGCACCATACTGGAACCTGTGTTTGAACACCCACTACCTCCAGTACAGAGAAGGCATCTACAGGCAGAAACATGGTGGCGCAATGGGCTCACCAGCACCTCCCACTGGACTCTCACCACCCAGAGAAAACTGGGGAGCAAAGAGCATCGCAAAGTCCAAGGAACACACCAGACAGGTCAGGGATAACGCTGTGGAGGAATTTAAAGCAGGGTTAGGCTGTAAAGAGAGTTCCCAAGCTCTGAACATCTCACAGAGCACCGTTCAGTCCTTCACCTGGGGATGAGATGAGTGCGGCACAACTGGAAACCTACCAAGACACCGTCGGCCACCTAAACTTAGAGGCTGAACAAGGAGAGCACTGATCAGAAGCGCAGCCAAGAGGCCCATAGTGACTCTGGATGAAGTGCAGAGCTCCACAGCTCAGGCAGGGGAATCTCTCCACAGGACCTGGCCATTATGGAAGAGTGGCAAGAAGGAAGAATTCCTGCTGGCAGTGGGCCAGAAGCCATGTCAGGGACACAGCAACACACGGAAGAAGGTACTCTGGTCAGATGAGACCAAGAGTGAGCTCAGTGGCCTAGTGGTGGAAAACTAACAGTGCACATCACTGTGAACACAGCTTCCCCCGGCAACATGGTGCTGGTGGCAGCATCGTTCTGGGCTGCTTCTCTTCAGCAGGGACAGGGAAGATGCTCAGAGTCGATGGGTAGGTGCAGGACCATCAGGGCCTAGAGACTGGGGCGGAGATGCCCCTTCCAGCAGGTCAACATAAAGCCAGGACTCCAATGGAACGGTTCATTAACATATTCCTGGACCATTAACATATCCCTGTGTTAGAAAGTCAAAGTCCGAATCCAATCGAGAATCTGGCAATATCTGAAAACTGCCACCCACAAACGCGCTCCATCTAATCCGACTGAGCTTGAGCTGTTTCACAAAGAACAATGAACAAAAAATTCCAGTCTCCAGATGTGCAAAGCTTGTAGAGGCAGACCCCAAAAGACTTGCAGCTGTGACTGCAGCTAAAGGTGGCCGCACCAAGTATTGACGGGGTATCATTTTCTTGCTCCTCCACCAGTGTATGCCACTTTGTGTTGGTCTATTAAATTCCAATAAAATCTGTTTATGTTTGTGGGGGTAACATGATTAACTGTGGAAAAGTTTGAGGGGCACAGATACTTTTGCAAGCCCCTGTACCTTAGTTGGTACGCTTTACGGACATCCATCCACCCATCCACATCAACGGAGCAGCGGTGGAGCGTGTGTCCAGCTTTAAATTCCTGGGGATCCACCTCTCACAGGACCTCACCTGGACGACTAACTGCTCCAGTTTGGTGAAGAAGGCTCACCAGCGTCTCTTCTTCCTGAGGACTCTGAAGAAACACCACCTCCTGGACATCCTGGTGAACTTCTATCGCTGCACCATCGAGAGCATCCTTACCAACTGCTCTGCCTCAGACCGGAAGGCATGGCAGAAGGTGGTGAAGACCGCCCAGCGAATAGCTGGAGCTTCTCTTCCTTCCATCGAGGACATATACAGGAGGCGCTGTCACAGGAGGGCCAATAAGGTCTCTAAAGACTCCTGTCACCCAGCGCATGGACTGTTTACCCTCATGCCCTCTGGGAGGCGCTACAGGAGCCTCCGGACAAAAACCAGCAGGTTCAGAAACAGCTTCTTCCCCACTGCTGTCTCCCTGCTGAACTCCGACCCCTCCCACTTTACCTCCCTTCAGGCACAATAACCCCATCTGGACTGATTGATTGTACATTCACGCTATTTGCACTGACTACATCTGTTACAATAATTGCACTATTTACATCTGTTATTTGCACTATTTACATCTGGCCTGGCCAAACCAGCCTCTAAACTGCCTCTTTATGGTCCAAATAACTGGTCAGATTTCATCAACTAGTATCTGACTCCTTGACGGGAGAATTTTTGAGTTTTAAACGTAGACCAAGATGTTAAGGATTATTCTGGTCACAGGGAGCAGATCACAATGAAGGAGATTTAGAGGAAGATGTACTGCCACTGAGAAAAACCTGAGACCAGATTCTAAAGCCCTTGGTTCTTTGGCCATAGCCAGGGAATCCATAAGATGCAGGGAGCCCAGGGGGCATCCTTGTTGAATACCTGAGAAAACAAAGTCTTCATAGATGTAGCAAAGTTCTTTATTAACGGAATGAATCGACGCTTCGTCTACTAATAATGGATGAGTTTAGCTCAAACTGCATCGCCTCCTCTCCTCACACGCCTACGTGGTCTTCCTTAGATTATAATGGAAGATTTTATACCTGTAATAGGAAAAAGCATCGATTATTCTGCAGAAATGTTCTCTTTCCAGCCTGGCCCCCTCCTCGGGACTGCACTTTATTCTTTCTGTGTGAAAATAGGATCTTTTGGCCGCTGCCTCCCCGGTACTGTCAGCCATGTCTGGCCCGCTTCAGAACTGATAGCGTTCCACAATAGCATTGCACTGAGCAAAGTGGTGCAGATAGCGCAGTGTGCTGTGTGTGCAGGCCTCTCTGTGTGGTCATACTTTAGCAGGCAGCATTATATGTGGGTAAATACATATGCCAGCTCCAGGATCTTCAGCTGAGGTCCATCCAGTGTTGTGTTGTGTCAAACCAAATTAAAATTGTGCTATTCAGCCACCTAATTTATTTTTAAGAGCTGATTCACATACAGACACATACTAAGCCTGTAAAGACTGATGATGCTTTATTGTTATTGTTAATTGATCCTTAAAATCAACTGTGGAATGCCTGCTTACAAGATACAATTAGACAGGTAAAGAGATAAATCGACGATAACTATCCATTTATTTAGATAGCCGTGACTATCAATGTAAAGGCGCTATCTAATGGTGCGTTCAAATTAAGACAGCTGGTCATTTTATCTGGCTTGTTGAACCGCACACGCTGTTTGTAAACGTCGCCAGCAGGTGGCAGCAGCGGTGCGATGGCGCGTCATTGCTTGTGACGTCACCGAACACCCGGAAGTGGCCAGACCGGTTAGCAAGGTGGTTCGTCTCTGTTTGTGAAAATGACAACTCTGAGGGCGAAAAGCTGCGCCTTTTGGAAAGCTGTCATAAGATCGGTGCCGTCGACGGTAAGACAAACTGTTCTAAAAGCAATACGGAAAAGGCTTTATGTTAAAACAAATGTAAAACAAACAACAAATTTTGTTAGCCTGAAGCTAACGTGTAACTGAAACTGAAGAAACGAGACAGGTGTTTCGGTGGCACCTTCACGCGCAGAAATGGTTACATTATGACGTAAGGAATATGTTACACCTGTCGGAAATGTTAAAACCAACACTTAAAATCACATAAAATAGCACAAATAGACCCATCTCCTACATCATTGACAGATAATTTAGTTTTGGAAATCTTACGCATATTGCCTTTTAGATAATCAGACGATATAATTTGAGTTTTGTAAATTGAAAAAAGAGAACATAAGATAAGTGTTATGAATAAAACTAATTGTTTTGAGTGTTTTGATGTATTATTTGAATCCACTCTTACTTCTTGATTTAAAAGACCTAACTCGTTTGTATTAAGTATATAAAGTTTGTACAATTAGTTTAGAAAGCATAATGATCACTATATAAAAGAATCAACAGTTGATCAGCTCACTGACGATATACTCTCTTATTACAGCCGCTGTAGATGCAGATGAACAAAGAAAATCCAAAATGCACCAACGACAGAGAGCAGGAGCTTTGAAAAAATCATCATCCCAAAAATGCCCTGAAGCTCCTGCAGACAATTCCAGGGGCTCCACCAAGAAGCACAGCATCTGCATGGTGTCAGATTTCTTCTATCCCAATATGGGCGGAGTGGAAAGTCATATTTATCAGCTTTCCCAATGTCTGATTGAAAAGGGGCACAAGGTGGTAGTTGTCACCCACGCCTATGGCAGGAGGAAGGGCGTCAGGTACCTGACCAATGGACTGAAGGTCTACTACCTCCCCCTGCAGGTCATGTATAACCAGTCCACAGCCACCACCTGCTTCCACAGTCTTCCACTGATGCGTTGTGTGTTTGTGAGGGAGCGCATCACTGTGGTGCACGCGCACAGCTCATTTTCTGCTATGGCCCACGATTCCCTGTTCCACGCAAAGACCATGGGCCTGAATACGGTACATGTGTTGTCATTTTTGGTTTTGTCGTCTCTCCGTTATGGCTAGCTAAGAGTTTTATCATTTGCAGGTGTTCACCGATCATTCTCTCTTTGGCTTTGCTGACGTGAGCTCCGTACTGACCAATAAGCTTCTCACCGTCTCACTCTGTGATACCAATCACATCATATGCGTGTCATACACGAGCAAGGAGAACACTGTGCTCCGTGCTGCTCTCAACCCAGAGATCGTGTCTGTTATTCCCAACGCTGTTGACCCTACGGACTTCACCCCTGACCCATCTTTCCGTCGAGATGACAGAATCACTATTGTTGTGATCAGCCGTCTCGTCTACCGCAAAGGTACAGAGGGAAAAAAATGAATTACTTATTCAAATTCATGCTGTTCGTGTCAACAGGAAGGAATAATTAATTTACCAACGTCATCGGTGCTATTGTCTTCATTTGTGATAAGGCATTGACCTCCTCGGTGGAATCATCCCAGAGCTTTGCCTCAAATATCCAGATCTGCACTTCCTTATTGGTGGTGAGGGGCCAAAGAGAATCGTGCTAGAGGAAGTGAGGGAGAAATACCAACTGCATGACAGGTGTGTCTGTGTGTGCAGCAACCACAGGTCACTGATTCAGTGTTGACCTCACTGTTATATGTGCACGGTTTATTTATAGACAGACATTCTTCTGACATGTAGCAGTATAATAAGGGCCTTTTGCTCTTAGGGTGCGTCTTCTGGGAGCCTTGGAGCATAAAGATGTTCGTGGAGTTCTTGTGCAGGGTCATATTTTCCTCAACACTTCTCTGACTGAAGCTTTCTGCATGGCTATTGTGGAAGGAGCCAGCTGTGGGCTGCAGGTTCGTGGCCGTTCACTGATGAGTGGGAGAACACAAACGGGGAGAGGAACACGGAGCGTCGTGTTTTTAACAGTCTTTCTTTGTCTGTGTATGGATTGTAACTATACATAATACCATATTTTCTACATCAAACCAAATATCAGAGCTGTAGTGTGATTTAAATTCAAATAGAAGTTAAGATGTCTGCAGAACAAAGGATGAGGATGGGGCAGCTCATGGCTCAGAGGACACTGGAAGTTCCAAATCATTGCCCATTACTCCAATATCATTGGATCTGGAACTTGTTAAATATATTTTCAACACTTTTTCTACTTTTGTCAGATGCAGATGGAGTCTGATATCTCATAATGTGTGAACGTTAAAATAAAATTGAAGAATGTGGCGTAATTAGACCTCAACAGCAGAATATTAAACACTCTAAAGCAGCCAGAAATAGCCCAAACTTCTCTTATTGCTGTAGTTTGATATATTGGTACTCACAGACCTTTCTATTGGAGAATAAAGAGAAGAAACTTGTCTTGTGTTTTCGGTTCTGCCTGAAGTGGCCAGCAGCAGTGTTCAGCGTGCTCTGAGATTAGATTGACCTTTTTATTCTGGCTGACATGAAGACTTTTGCTGCTGTCATGGTACAAAAACAAAGATGCTTTTAAACGTGCGGGATTACTGGATTTTCTTCTGTTTCCTAGGTGGTGAGCACTCGTGTGGGTGGCATTCCCGAGGTATTACCTGAGGAACTGATCACGCTGTGTGAGCCGACGGTGCGCTCACTGTGCGCTGGTCTTGAGACGGTAATAGCGCGGCAGCGTGCGGGCTCACTTCCCCCCCCTGAGTCCATCCACTCTCGGGTGCGAACACTGTACACGTGGAGAAACGTCGCAGAGAGAACGGAAAAGGTGCGTTGACCCAGAAAAACCTCTTTATGTGGAGCAGATTTACCTACTTGTTACAGCTAAAACCTGAAACTAAGCAACTTCGATGGCTCACTGACCACAATTGAACACACACGAGTGATCTAACAGTAGCACAAATTGTGGGTTTCTTTTGTAGGTGTACGACAGAGTATCGACCGAGGAGGTGCTTCCCCTGGACAGACGGTTGCTGAGACTCAGGTCTCACTGCGGCCCCGTGGCCGGCTCTGTCTTTGCCTTCATGGCTGTTTTGGACTTCCTTTTCCTGCTGCTTCTGCAGTGGTTGGTGCCAGACAGGGTCATGGACGTCGCCGTGGACGCCACGGGCCCCCGCAGTATGTGGGGGCAGGGTTCAAGCATGAAACTCAATGCCACAAAGGGAGCAGCAAACCCAGATTTGTTTGGGGAATGATCACATTTTGCTTTTTTTGTATAACATTGGGGATACGGTTACTGTTTCCATGGTAACAGCAGATATTGTTTACATTCCCACGTTGAAAGGGACCATTTTAATTCTTTTTTTATTCAGTGAATTTTATTTGTTTTGCATCATGAGATTAAAATACAGAGGGAATAAAAGAGCTTATCTTAATCATACATAAACAATTTGTGGTAAAAATGAAGTTGTATCACGGTGAAGCTTTTTTACCCCATATTTGTTATCACAAAATGGTATTATGATTTTCTCAGGCAATGATATGACTCCTGGACAACTCCAATAAAGAATAGTGTTTTTATTTGGCCTTTGGTTTCATTTTTGCGACACTGAAGCTTCTACAAACCTTTTATAGGAGACAACTTGTCTAAAGGTTCTTCCACAACAATTTACAATTGCTAATGTCTCTGGAATGAAGGTGGCGGCCTCCGTTAGGCCCCGCAAAAGTCCCATTGGGGGAGGTTGTTGTCGTGGAGACAGGCACCCACCATCTACCTTGGAAAATGAAAGTTTGTGCAGTGGAAAGACACCTAGTGATGTGAAACAGGAGGTGATGGGGTGAGATACGGTGGCTTTCATAGGCAACAGCTGGCATTTGCATAACAATGTGGATTGGAGCAGTCTGGTACTGCTCATTAAAGCCTTTTCATACTCGTCAGTGTGGTGGGGGGATGGAACAAAATCTGACTCTTTTAAATCAAATCTGGGCGTGTTAGTTATAGGTTATAGTTTGGCCTGACTGTGGGGAATTCTAGTAATTATTAATTTATGGAAGTTTTAGTTTAATTTCTTACCAACATCAAATGTGCATTTTTCACAAACCACGTAAGAACTGGGGGTGGAACACTGTCCCAGTGAACAGGTTTAGAGATAAATGGAGTCAAATGTTCTTTCTACGCCCGTTTACAGTATCTAGAGTGTGAAACTCCACGTGCACATGCTCTGGTAACGGGAGCGGTCTGTGTGGACACGTTCTTTATTCAAGGTTGCAAATTGGCGTCGGCCAACTATTGTTATGCACACACAGTAGACTACATCCATGGACGGAGACTTGGGTGGGCAGGAGGTGCCAATGTGTGGGAGGCGGCCCAGATAAGAAATGGAGGAAGGCCGAAATCTAGTTTACGTATCCGACTGGGTGAGCTTCGGTCCTCTACACTTCCTCCAGAGTTCTGCTGCTTCATTTTCATCATGGCTGCTGTACAAACTGAGCCTTCACACTTCTCGCAGTCTTGGCAGAGGCCTTTTTCCATCTATGGGGGACTGACTTGTAACTCTCTGATGGCTGGTAGGTTCTTTCTTTGTCTCTGACACATTTTCCTCCTTTTTTCATTGTTTTCAAGTGAAACCAAAGTCTTAAAAGAATAATCTCTAAAACATCAGAGTGTGGTTTAACTTTGGATTAAAGGCTTCTCTCTAATCTGTGTGATGGGAAATGAAGAGTTACATTTTGTGAATTAGATTTTGAAATTGTCAGAGCTGGGATCGGTTTAATTCAAAGTCTGTCTGTCCACGTTGGCTCCAGACTCCTGGTCGGACAGGACTCCTCTCCACGACGCTGCATACCAGGGCAGACTGCTCACCCTCAGAACACTCATCAGTCAGGTGAAAACTGTCTTTCCTTCACAATATACCACAGATATTCAAGCCCCATAATTCACAACATGTGCACGTTTGTATCTGACAGCATTTCCGCATCCGTCCTGTAGGGCTTTCATGTCGACACGCTCACCATGGACCTAGTTTCTCCCCTACACGAGGCTTGCCTTGGCGGCCATTACGCCTGTGCCATGTTCCTGCTGGAGAACGGTGCAAATGTAAGAACCTTTCAGGCTCATTTCCACTCTATGTGTAAAGCGTTTAAAATCACTTTGTTATGGAGAATACACAACCTAACGTCTGCGACGTACAAGTGCACAACAAAGCTGTTTGATATTGTCAGTTTCCAAATGCTGCAAGATGATTTGTAATATCTACTTTAATTGTTAAATCTGAAAAATGCTGATGTCTGAAAAGATGTGTGAAAATGAATGTGCAAATTCTGACAGACTAGACTTTTTAACGCATGGCCACAACACACACACACACACGCACACACACAACACACACACACACACACACACACACACACACACACACACACACGTGCACATGCTCTGCTAGATTAGTGAAAGAATGTGCCCCACTATCCGGTTTCTGATATAAAAAAAACAACTTAGGCTTTAGAATTACAATGAGCACTGTAACATACTCAGTGTTTACCTGTTTATCATGGCCAATCATATTATTAAATGCTGTATTAATATTAAAAGTAGTTGTTGATCAGTAAATGTATTCAAATATATTTTAAACACACAGCTAAGAGTATTTCTAAATGCTCTGGCTGATTTGGGTCCACTGCTCCTCTCCGGTCCCAGCTGATCACGTGTGCCTCCCTCCCAGGTAGATGCTGTGTCCACAGATGGGGCCACTCCTCTTTTTAACTCCTGCAGTAGTGGGAGCGCCGCTTGTGTCAGAGTGCTCCTGCAGCACGGCGCCACCCTCAACACCCCTTCCCTGCTGGCCTCCCCCATCCACGAGGCCGCCAAGCAAGGTGTGTGACATGTGAAGTGCACACGTGTGTGAAGGTCTGAGGCGTCTGTGTGTGACGTTCTGGCTCTGCTGTGTGGCCCCGTCAGGTCACACGGAGTGTCTGGACCTGCTGCTGTCGTGGGGAGCTCACGCTGACGTGGAGCTGCCGGCTGTAGGGACGCCGCTGTACTCCGCCTGTGCCGCTCGGGCTGCAGACTGTGCGATGTCACTGTTGCACTCAGGTATTAGATTAATTAAAAAGCGCGATAACCATTTTGGATTTTAAAAATGTGATGTTAACAAAATCTTTGAGTCATTATCCTAATTATTATAATGAAAATCCACACTTTAATTAGTGGAGCCTCTGATGGCAAAACTGCAAGATTTAAGAGGTGGAGGCTTCATTTTATCACTATAGTGCCATATCCTGTAATTTCATGGGTTTAACTCTTGATTAATATTTCTTGTTCCTGATGTTTCTCAGCTTCCTAAAAACAACCTTGAAATCAGAGCTACTCTGCCCTTGAAGACTTTGACAAGATTTATTTTGCTTTTTAAATCATTGCCAGTGGAATCATTCTGAACCAGCCCAAGGTCTTTGATTATTGCTTCATCCTTGTAAAGGTTTCATGTCAGTTCATATCAGTGGAGTCCGCGGAGTCGGTCACAACAGCACATTTATCACCTGTGAAAACAGATGAGAAAATCCCAATTAGTGGTCGGCTGATAAAGCTATCACTACTTGTTTCCTGCTCTGCTCTTGCCTCTCTGAGTTCAGAGGCATCATTTTTCTGGGATGACTAACACTCGATAGTCTAATCTGCAGAGCTGTCTGGACGTTTAAATCATTCCCGGTGATTTATGGTTGGATGTTTTATTAATGATCAGAGTTCTGGCTCAAAGTTATGTTGTAAAAGCAAATAAGTGCGTCAAAGTTAAATCCTAAATGCCTGCGATGGTGTGTTGAGGTTGTTTTTATACCTGTCAGGAGCCGATGTGGAGACAGGCTGTGGACAGGACACTCCTCTACACGCTGCAGCTCGTAGTGGAGGTGCGGACATTGTGGACCTCCTGCTGGACTTCGGAGCAGACAGGTGGAGTCGGAACCCCGAGGGGAAAACACCGCTTGACCTTTCACCGCCCAACAGCAGCGTGAGACTTGTGCTACAGAAAAGAGGTACAGTTGTAGATCTTAACATTTCATGTGACTGTAACCCCCAATGGTAAGATGACCCACCCCATCTGCCCCCACCCGCCCAGGTCCCTGCTCCCTGTCGCAGCTCTGCCGGTTCTGTATTCGCCGGTGTCTCGGTCGGAGTCGCCTCCACAGAGCCTCCAGCCTCTTCCTTCCTCGCAGCATCAAGGACTTCCTGCTGTGCCAGTAACAGTCGCCTCGCTACAGCATCCAGCCCTGGTTCACGCCACAAGGACCAAACTGGACCAGTGCTTTCATAGCGGTTCTGTAGTTTTGTCCCAGCTTTATTAGAACCACTGTGACACCTGATAAATGTCCCTGCGCCACCGTGCTGGAGCAAAGCTGATAGATGAACATTAGCCCTCACTTTTCATCGAGAGGACATCAGCAGATGAGTGTCAGGCTGTTGATCACAGCCTCAGAACCGTTGTGTGTGTGTTTTCACACCCCTGACAGTGACTAACATGCCTGGTTTTAAATCCTTAGCTTTTAGATATTTAACATTGAGTCACTTCAGTAAGAAATGCAGAAATTCAGTACACGAACAGTGTTACCTGCTGGTGCTTTCACTGTTGTCTAGCATAAAACCCAGAGTACAGCAATGTTTTAAAGGCAGGTTCTGGTCATGGATTTAAAAAAAAAACCAAAATACATCAGAGACAAGAATCAGATTAACCTGAACTCTAATCATGAACCTTAAGGGGAATTAAGTATCCATATTCAAATGTCAGCCTGAAAGGTCACCTTTGTAGAGGGCCTGATATCTTTCATGAACCGATGTGATTTGACATTCTTTGACCTTAAAGAGCAAAGTGAAGCGTCTGCCCTGGATCAGGAATAAATGAGGATTTTATGTGCATTTGTCTACTCTCCATAATCTTCTGCTATATCTATGAGAATTAGAAAAAGGCCCAGTCTTAAAGTTTTATACCTGTGGGCAGCTCACTGGGTAAATGGCACGCTGACATTTTGTGCAAAGACATCAGGGGAACAATTTGGGATCCAGACTACCTGGAAAGATTGAACCCAAGAAAAGTTCATTTCTTCTGCTCTCAGGTATAAATGAAACTGACGAACCATTCAAATCTGGCAACGGTCATTTCCCCTCTTTATTTCATTGACTTTACAGATCAATTTACACAAAAAAAGTCAAGTTTTACGGCACAGCTCAAATACAATGAAAGACCACGCACATGTCCAAAACACTGTTGAAAGACTTCAAATGTGATTAATAGGAGGAGGTTCTGTCTTAAAAGAACTGGGATTGATATTTTCTTCTTAAAATGACACGTTTAGTCAAAGTTAGAGCATAAATCTTACATTTCATTACATTTATATTTATAGTTTCTGTTACAATCAAACATGTCTCTAGGTGCTTTACAGAATCCCAGGGCCTGACCCCCAACAGGCCACAGTGGCAAGAAAAAACTCGTTTAACAGGAAGAACCTTTGAGCAGGCTGAGAGAATAAGCATAGATCATGCAAATACATTAATTACAACAAGCTATCTTTATAATAGATGAGTGAGGTCAGCAGGTCAGAGATCAGCATGAAGTGGGCGATACATGAAACAGCATCTTTCCATCATCTTCTCTTATGAGCTCAGTCAGGAAAAGATGGAAAGATGAAAAAATGGTTTATTGTTGGTCACATCTGTTTAAATGAGAATCCCTTGATCATACAGACATGAACGGTACAATAAATATTTTTGCATGTTGGTGGGTCACAATGAGGTATTTAAAGATGGTTCTATAGAAATGACATCAATCATCTATCTGAAACGTGTCTACCTATTTACAAATATAGATTATAGGTCACTATGTCATTAGTAAACACATGCAGTTTCACAGAAACATGTACACAAAAACACCCAACGAATATGAGCATACATTAATTTTACATGTGTGCATTTTAGCCAGAGGCTTTTGTGCCTGATTGAATCTGAGTCCGTGGTTGATCATCTGCTGAACTAACACTTGAGGTACTGACACTCCAAAATACAGGAATAGCAATATTATGACTAAAATGACCACTTGACAGGAACCAGTGACGGCAAAAGAAAACACTTCACTCTGAATCTGCAAGGAGGGACAAACCAAAAGGGCTTTATTGACGTTTCACACCGAGGTTACGTTGGTGTCCCGACTCCTCTGACTGTACAACCGCTGTGGAGACGAGCAGCATGGGAGCTGCTGTCGGAAGTGTTTGCTGAAGTTTTTGCTCATCAGATAGAGGGCAAACGGATTCACACAGGAGTTGGTGAAGGCCAAAATGCGAGCGCACACACTGGCGATAAAGTGTCCGACGGAGGTGTCCACCTGGTCGTAGTGGAAAGAGCGGTACAGGTAGATCACGTGACTGGGCAGCCAGCAGACTGCAAACAAGCCAACAAACACCAACACAGTTTTAGCCAGACGCTTCCTGGAATTGACCTGAGGGGGACAAGAGGAAGACAGAATGAATATACACCTCCAGACCTGCCATGAGCAGCAATACAGCTGCTGGAAACATGCTTGTTGTACTTTAAACTTCATTCATTCATCTTTATCTGAACTTTTCCCCAGCAAGAGCTGTCCACTAAAGAGGCCCTGCACTTCTATTGTTGACGACATCGCGTCAGAGATGATGTAATGGAGGTCATGCTCAGACCTGTCTCTGGAGGTGCAGGTGTCCTTCAGCTGGCATGTCCACCGAGCTCCTGATGAGGCTCTGTGCGATGAAGCAGTAGTAGACAGAGATGATGAAGAGGGGGAGGATGTAGAAGATGAGGAAGGAAGCGGTGGAATGGATCTTGGGGTGCAGTTCCCCAGCGTGCGGGTAGGGGGCGCAGGTCACGAACGTCTCATTGGTGTGGCTGGTGGTGAAGGTGTGCAGGTCCGAGAAGACAGCTTCGGGGATGGCCAGAGTCACAGAGAACAGCCAGATGGCCCCCACCCGTAAACACACACTGAGTCGAGCAGTGGACGTGTGGCTGTCCAGAGGACGGACTATGGCTTTGTACCTGGACAGAGATGAACGATTCCAGTATGGTAACTGTAAACAACCACTGGCAGACGTCTCACTTTAACACCTGATTTTCTTCCAATTCCTCCAGTTTTCAGCAAGCAAGAGTCAATTTATACTAACAGCCACTGTGAGGGCTTTTAATTTTTCATTTTGTCTTAAGTGTTTCTTAAGTCTTCACCAGATTGCATTAAACCAAATCTATCTATCTATCTATCTATCTATCTATCTATCTATCTATCTATCTATCTATCTATCTATCTATCTATCTATCTATCTATCTATCTATCTATCTATCTATCTATCTATCTATCTATCTATCTGTCTATCTGTCTATCTGTCTGTCCGTCTGTCTAATTATCTAGTTTTAAGACAGTTTAAAAAACAAGCTTTTTCTAAGACTGGGTGTGTAGTGAGTGCAGCTCTTCCTCAGGTTGCTTACAGCCTTGAGGACTCTGACTAATCTGGTCTGCACATGAATCTACAGACTAGATGTCAGCACTGCCTGACAGGTCGTGACAGCCACAAACATCCCTGCACCATCCGGCATGGCATCATTATATGTCACTTCTGGCCTTTCTGGAGGCTTGCTCTTATACCTGCCCCCAACTGAGCAGTGTAGAGTGATGTACAATACGATCTAAATAGAGTCATTCTTATACCTTCATGCTGAATTCTACTGTGTGGACCTACTGTAGCACTGGGCTGTGACCAGATGTCCAAGACACTTAACTTAATACTCAGTACAGATATTAAAGAGATGCTGGAGTCCAGCAGCGTACATTAGGTGGCTCAGCCTCATTTCACCAACCAAACACCCACTCTTACAGCATTCAGTCTCTTGGACAAATCGTCAACATACAAATGAACATAATCCCTCCCTGTCTGTCATCATTGCTGTCCCTAAATGGATCTATCAGCATGATTCATCTGAAAATGTTGGAGAAAAATGCTGGGAAGAGCTTTCAGGTCTGTAATTTAAAGGCTACTTATTTTTCCGACATTGTTCTTGACAACTGGTAATAACAAAACCAAAAGTGTTGATTCAGGTAAAAGCTCATTAATCATAAAAACAGGAGGATGTACAGAGAGAAGGGGAGCAGTGCTCAGACTCACACATTTAAGGTGTTCAGCAGTGATGTTTGAAGGGATCCTATTAATGGCCTGAGCTTGGATCGCCACAGACACATCGTCCCTAACACTGTCTGTCTGATACAGGTCACTATTGTTTAAACATCTCGATGATGCTGCCTCCATAGTTCTGCAATGGTCTGTCGTCAACATTATTGTTGAACAGCTTTTTAGCAGTGGAAACAGCCCTCATGGCATGTTCATATTAAATTATAACGATGTACCAGATAACATACGTATACCTTGCATTACTGCCCTGCTTCTGCTCAAATAAATATCCCTGTCAATATTTAGTCACATTGTAAAAAGGATGTGGTGTCTCTTGGTCACCAGAGAGGAGACATTTTCAAAGACTATTGCAGTTAAAATCAGAGAGCTCTGGGCTGCTCCCAGCATGTTGTCTGTCTGTCTGTCTGTCTGTCTGTCTGTCTGTCTGTCTGTCTGTCTGTCTGTCTGTCTGTCTGTCTGTCTGTCTGTCTGTCTGTCTGTCTGTCTGTCTGTCTGTCTGTCTGTCTGTCTGCCTGCCTGTCTGTCTGTCTGTCTGCCTGCCTGTCTGTCTGTCTGTCTGCCTGTCTGTCTTAAATCTTATAATGACACATTTCTTGCACTGCTGCAGTGCGAATTGAAAACACTCAGAAACAAGATAAGATTTAAGTATTTGAGATTCTTGGGATTTAATTTACTTTTCTTTATTTAACACTTATTTTAACCGAGCACGTTTGAATAAAAACATTATTTTCCGATGATTACTGTAATGTCGACCGATTATTTTTTTACATTTAAAAGTAATTCACGTTTTCTTATTTTTCATTAAATGTAATATTCTGAAAATGTGCAGTAAAGCGGCGGTGCAGGATGGTTGGATCAGAGTTTATAACGATGCTGTGCGCAAAAGCCTGATTCCTGTCATCCAAATGATGGTTCCTGAAGGCTTCTGCCTGGTCTCTGTTGGAAAGCAGCAGCTCACCTGTCAGCCGAGAGCGCGGTGAGCGTGAACACGGACACTCCCACCGAAGTCAGCTGAATGAACGGGATCAGTTTGCAGCCGACGCGGCCAAAAAGCCACTCATCCACCAGGTAACGGCTGGCGTCTACTGGGGCGCAAGTGACCAGGAGCAACAGGTCACCCAGAGCCAGGCTGGAGAGGAAGAGGTTGGGCACCGTCCGCAGGGACTTCACCGACAGACAGGTCTTCATTAGAGTCACATTTCCCACCAGACCCACCGCGATGATGACTCCGTAGACGGCAGCGATTCCGATCCCAGGGAGCCAGATGTTGTACTGATGCGGCTCCCCCGCAGAGTCCCGAGTCACTCTGGAGCCATTCAGAATCCAGCTGTTCTCTGGATGTAAAGCGGCGGAGTCTTCCAGCGACATCGCAGGACGCAGGAGGACGGATGTTTCCAGATGGGGAGCCCGATGGCGCGCGGTTTTAAGCCCTGCCGGTGTGGCGCGTCACTTCACGCACTAAGGCGCACAAAGGCTGCTGATAAGGTCTCATAGAAGCAGTAAATTTGGAGATGTGCAGCGGCACCGGGAACTCTCAAAGACGAGGGACTAGTTTGTCCGTCTGAGCACTTCCGTCTACACTCAAAAAATGTTTCTCAGTGGGATAAAAACCAACATTTAAATGGGTCCACGGATTAGATTAGAAAGGAACGTGAGGAACCAGGAGATCCTGAAGTCAATTATGACGACAATTGGACCACATTACTGCAATCTGTAACGCATATCATACACATATCTTATAATTCTGATTTATTTGTTTCACAAATGTGTTTACCAAAGTCATTGTGCTTCGTGCAATAATTTGGATTTATGTTTTTTTTTCCTGGGTTGAAAAAAAAAACCTCCCACAAGCTACAATGCTGTCGTAGAGACATTAAAGAGATTAACACAAGAACCTTTTTGTGGTCATTTAATATAAATTTTTAATGGCTTTACATAAAGCTGGTAGAGGAAAAAGACATTTACAGCTAATTTAGTTCATAACTCAAATTAGTTACATATGTGATACATCTGCTGCTGCAACTTTCTAATATAAATGCAAATTGAGAATTATAGATAAGACACAAAAATTTGAAAATGGTGCTTGATTTTCACCATTTTCAATTTCTGCTCTGTAGCATTGCCTAATATGTTTTCAAAGAGCAAAGAGCAAAGTGTTTATTTGCATGAAGTGAATAGTAAAACATTCATCAAAGTAAAACGGTTTTTTATCACAAACAAGACACAAACAAGCTATAAAAGATGAAGAGAAATTTGCTGCCTCCTACTTTAAGGTCATGGTTGGTGCATCATCAGAGCAAAATGATGTTTTTCAGACCTCTGAGAGTGACCACAAAGCCATTCTCAGTTGAGATTAAATTAAACTGTTCAGATCAGTTTTCCCCCACAAATAAATACACAGAAACGTGATTGTTGGATTTTCATCTAGTTTTTGCTCCATTTAAATGCAGTCTAACTATAACCCAGTCTCGCCCTTTGGCGTCCTTGTGGGACCTTTCAGCACTGTGTGGTTTTACAGGATTTCATTTTTATGGCACAGCTTCCAAAAATTACTCACCAACCACATACTGGGGGGAAAAGATTGGATTCGTGGGTAATTTGTTTCCCGTAATCATCTCCATCAAAATGTCTGGAGGCGGAGGAGCGTCTTCAGCACCATGGACAGCAACCAGGAGGCAAATGTCGCCATCTAGCGACCAAAATATCAAACTAACAGCTGGTAAAGGATACCACAAAAGGTATAAGAGGCAGGGTCTCTACCACCGCCCCCGTGCTTTACTTATTTTGTGATGTTATGTTGAAATAAAAACCACCTTTATCGTGTGGCTTAGTAAAAAAGAACACCTGGATTTTGGAAACCTTTCTGCTGCTACAATTCCTTTCTGCTTCGCTGCACTCTGATTGTGGACCATTGGACACAAGATGTTTACGTGGGTTCAAGTCAGGACAGGACAATTCAATGAAACTTCATCAATACAGAAACGGCTGCCATCAACATTGTGTCCAGGGTCTTTGCAGAAACCCAGAGCCTCAACCTTGACAAATAACCGTGGCAGTGTATGTCCCTCTTGAACAGGCTCTCAAAAGGGACACTCCTCCATTCAGGCTTCACTCAGATCTGACAGGTCTCCTTGTCCCAGTCCCTGACCCACACGCCCACGGCCTGATGATGCACCATCATGACCTGACCTGTAGGGATGGCGTTGGTCAGGTGATGATCAGCATCTCCTCTAATCATGCTCAGAATAAAGGACAGAGGTCCAATTTTGATTTTATTAGAGAAACTTGGATCCAGTTGAGTCTCAGAGTCCTTTAGTTATTTTAACAAGCTCCAGATGGATCACCTTCTCCCACAGAACAAAACAGAGACTCCATCTTGTACCTGACACCATGGGTGTATTAATGACTCCCTTACAACCCTGATTATAGCTATTGTTTTTTTTAATCATTCTATTTAATAACCTGTTACTTTCTTTTCTGTATTAAAAGTGTTGTTCTTGTAGGGTTGTAAATGAGGTCACTTATGGACCGGATATGTTGAATACCAGATTAAACAAACCTGCACTCATTTCTTCCCCCACAGGCTAATGTCAAAAACACAAGGTTTAATCATTGTTAGGTTAAGTCAACATAATGGGATTGAAATTCTAAGATCCTGTTTTTCCTCTCAGGATGTTTCAGGTTGTTATGAATGCACCCGGGTGGGGGGGGGGGGGTTCACCAATAATAACCACTGAAGAACTATATGTTGGTGGACAGAGGACAGCCGTCAAAGTCACGTGACAGTGAGGCTCCGTGTTGTTTCCAGACTTCAGGAGTTCAGTCGTGCACGTTGGCTGGTTGCTGATCCTATCGGCATCGCCGCTGGCATCCAATCAGCTGCCGAACTTCCATCCAAGTGGCGTTTCCTTGGAAACCTGGAGCAGGAAGCCGCAGGTGTGTTGTTGTTGTCGTAGCCTCAGAGCTGTGCTGTTGGCGTCCGTCGGTGATGGACACCCGCTGCTTTGCAAACCCTTTCTGCGACTACAAAGGGTCGCTGCTCCCGGCTCAGAGCATCCAGACCGTCGTGCCCATCGTCCTCGCCTCGGTCGACAAAGTCCTGAAGAAGGTTCCGGTCGACATCAGCGACTGTGACGGAGGTCTGTACGATGGGCCCGCAGGGGTGGCCTACATGCTCTATCACGTCAGCGAGTGTCCGCTCTTCTCCGACCAGCGTGACCTCTACCTCAAGACGGCCAAGCACATCATCGACCTGTCCGCCGAGTGCGCGGACGCGGAGCCGGACAAGAACATGCGCGCTGCCTTTCTGCTCGGCGGGGCGGGGATCTACGCAGTGGCCGCGATGATATACAAGTCCCTGGGTTTGGCTGACTTCGTCAAACCGCTGAGCAGATTCCGGAGCCTGTGGGAGGTGTGCGCGCCCATCAGGTTTCTGGAGTGCGGCTCGGATGAGCTGTTCGTGGGCCGGGCTGGGTATCTGTGCGCCGCCCTGGTGCTTAAACAGAAGCTGGGGATAGAGGTGAGCTCCGGGAGGGTGGCCAGCCGTCGGCTAAAATTCTCAGATTTGACGGTACAGACACAAAAATCAAACAGCCACCTGAAGGAATCTATTAACTTCTGATGTTTCACCCTGTGGAACAAGTCTTGATTTGCACAACAGTGTCTGTTTTTACACAATTCAATCTAAAAATTAGCTTCCAGTTATAACTGCACTCTAAAAAAAGACCGTGAAATGTACATAAAAACACTGTAAAATCCCTACAAAAAAATCTTGTAAACCCAAATACATATATTTTTTGTTTTAAATCACTGTGAAATTTTGTAAACTATTAAACAGAATTTTTTGTTAGATTTACTACAACAATATGTGATTTAAATGGAATTTGTTTGTTAAAATGACAAATATTGGTAAAAGAAACCGGGAAATACTGCAATACTCATAACAAAGCAACTTTGATAAATTGACGTGCAAATATTGCAAAAACTATTGTTTTAGTCTTTTTTTTAAATACAAAAACTATATGTTATTCCCTTCACAAGTTTGTTCTTTTACCAAAATTATTCCTTTTAACATTGATGAAATTATGTTAATTGAGGTCAACCAAATGTGATTTCACACAAAATTTCATTGTAACATGAAACCGTTACTGCCTATCTATTTATATTTTAAAAAAATATAAACTTATAATGACATTGTTTTTAGTAGCCTATTGTACTGTTCAATCTTAATCCTTGCTTTATATATTTTTTTGTCTTTAAATTTGAATGCATTACAGCCCATTATTATTATTGATGTTAATAATAATAACAGCAACAATAACAACAACAATTATTTTTATTATTATTTATATAATAATATTTATTTATATAATAATTCAAATAGAAAGCCAATACCGGTACAATATTCATAATACTGTACTCGTAATGGGCAGTGCATCGTCATCACTGGCTAATCGACCTAACAGCGCCTCTCTCGAGGCTGATACCTGTGCAATAAAGCCGCCTCCTTCCGATACTTATATTTTTGAGTTTAAAATTGCGCGGGTTAAGCTCGTCTCTGATTGGATAATAATGGAAAGACGTGAAAGGCGCGAGCTCCTCGTTGACGGACACAACTGACACCACTCGCGAACGGGTCGGAACAGAGCAGAAATCGCAGAAATTTCTCATTTCAAAAGATTTTACTAAAAATCGACACACTACATACAAGATTTTGCAGGGTCTATAGTGACTGCGCAATTGGAAAGTCTAAAGTTTGCACGGTAAGTTTTCTTACTTTCTTTGGGAGACCTAGCAAAAATGTGTGCTAATAGCAAATGGCTTAAGTTAGCAATTCTCCATATTTCAGTACATCAGTTCGTAATTATTAAGCAGAAAGAGACAGACAAACACTTGAAATTTTAAAAATGATCACCTGTGTCTTTTGTAAAAAGAAATTGGTTACGTTAAGTTGCTATGTGCAACATTGCAGAGTGCATCGGAATGAGTCACGCTGTCTTTTCAAATGTGTTGGCGCCAACTGTAATAAAACCTTTATTACTTACTCGGCTTTCAAGGGCCATTTTTACCGTGTGCACAATATACTTGAGCCACAAGCTGTTTCTGTTGTTGCGGATTTAAAATGTGCGGTTTCATTGTGTGTCCGCCATTTTCAAACAGTGAAAGAGCTAGTGTCACACTTAAAGGATCACATTGGAGAAGGCAGGTCTGTGTCATGTCCAGTAAGTGGTTGTAAGCACGTTTTTACAAAAAAATCCACATTTACTTCTCACATGTGTAGGAATCATAAAGAATGGATTTGAAGGGGAAAAGGCTTCTCAACTACTTGACCACAGTTTGTGTCCGCAAGAGATTCCATCAGACTTATGCAAGGCTTCAGAGGATGCGGGGACAGCAGAGTGGCTGCTCAGAAGATGTGAAGGAGATGCTGCTGCTTCTGCTCAGCTACTTTGATGAGAAGGAGGAGTCCATGTTCTTCCATGTAGATGATACATGTCTGGCAGAAGAGGTTGAGCTAGGGCAGGTGCCTCTGACACCCACTATTATTGTCTGTGGTAAGTCTCTTGCATATGTGTCTGAATTTGTTATGTGAGTGACTGAGCTATGACCACCACACACTTATTAATATAACCTGTTAAATTATAGGCCAGTCCTGCTATTCCTCAACAAGGTACATGCTGAGTCTGGATCGGAACCTTGTCAACACAAACATCTCTTCCTTCATTTCTGCATTGTGGCTAATGTTTGGGAGCTACTACTGTTTCAACATCCATTATCCATCTGAGCTGGCTTCTACACTGGAGTTTCTTCAAAGGTGAGTAAACATTTCCTGGGACCTGGAGTCCAGACTGCACCCAGAGCCAAGGCCAAGAGTCAGACCCAGACTAAGAGCCGTAATCACACCTGGTCTTGGTGTGGGTCTGATTCTCGGCCTTGGCTCTGGGTGCAGCATTGGTTTTGATATGACTTTGAGTCTTGGCTCGGACCCAGACTCAGACTGTTTGTTTATATATGGATGTGTGTATTCATTCATTCCTGTAGTCTTCTTTTAACTCATTAAAATGCTTAATATGTTTTATATGCTTTTATTCTACAGGTGTTTTTTCTTGATAAACCCAGAAAAAGGAACCAAAGTAGAGAATAAAAACTCAAAGCGTCGTCTCAACGTGAACCCTCGAGTTCTGACCCTAATACAGGATCTCGCTTATCATGAGTGGCGTGAAGGCTAAACAAGGACTCTGATGACTCCTAGAGAAGAGGTGCTGTTAATTTTCACTTTGTTAAATGTACAACATGCAAGTTTTTAAAGGTGCATTTTGTTTTTCTATGAAGAGGTTCTGCCACCTGCTTGTTGTCCTTGTTATCCAACAATGTTCCACAGTATTGTAAAAATCTTGTCTATCTTCAATTACTCAAATAGAATATGTTTTAGCAAAAAATAACACAGATAAAGTATGACCTGTAACTCTGTCTGTTCAGCAGTTAAAAAGAGCCAATGCTTGAAAGTTCTTTGTGTTGGGGTCCAGGGTTGTGTTGCTGGTTTCTTCCTGCAGTGGCGTGGAGGAGCCACTCATCAGCCACGGCTGGCGCCGCATGCAGACGCACCTGCGGGCTCTCTTCAATCTACCGTACCATTTAAGGACAGAACTCCTGTGTGTTGTGGCTTTGATGCTTTGTTCTGCCTGTTCCCTTGCGTCTTCCCTGCTTGTTCGAGGTCTCCATGTCGTCTGCTGGACCTGCGAACGTTCACCGGTCCTGCGGACGGCACAGGGACCTCGACCGTGCCGGGAGACACCAAGGACACAAAGGCAGTCCTCCTGGACTGCAGGAATCTCAGGAGTCCGATTCTGCACATTCACAGATCCAGCAGACGACATGGAGACCTCGAACAAGCAGGGAAGATAGCATGGTAGATTGAAGAGAGCCCGCAGGTGCGTCTGCCTGCGGCGCCAGCCGTGGCTGATGAGTGGCTCCTCCAAGCAACTGCAGGAAGAAACCAGCAACACAACCCTGGACCCCAACTTCTTTGCATGCTCTATATTTTGAAAAAATGAATCTAATTGTTTGCAACTAATCACAATGGCTGTTCAATAAATTTCCTAAAAGTGATATTCTCTTGTCTTTTATCATGATGTATTTTTGCATTTTTTTGGTGTAGTTCTAATCATTTTAAACTGATTATTAAAACATACAGCTACTGCATATAATGAGTAGCTTGTATGTGTAATATACAGAACAGCTCCATTTAACATGCAAAGTTTTACTGTTCTACCAGTTTAAATCGTTTTTTGCCTGGTAGTTCCACGTTAATTTTACAATTTATTGACGCATAATAAGTAGTTACATGTAAAAAGTACAGGAAATGATCTATTTATATACAACAATGATCCATGAAATTGATAGATTTTTTTTGTAGAATTAACAGTTCAGCCTTGGCATTCACTGTAAAACCATTTACATATTTTCTTTGTAAATTTATTTACTGTCCTGTTGGTTTTTTTACAGGAATTCTCTGGTAACCCCAGCTGCCAGCGTTTTCCTGTAAAAACGACGGTCTTTTTCTAACAGTGTGACCTTTTAATAAGTCTTTTGTCCTGCAGATTCTGAGCAAGGAGCAGATTAAGTCTATCTGTCAAGCCATCATCGAGTCTGGACGACAATACGCCAGGAGGAAGAGAAAACCCTTCCCCCTCATGTACTCCTATTATGGGACAGAGTATCTGGGTAAGAGCTTCACCTATGGGGGTCATGCTGTAAGAGTTTGATGTAGGTTCATCTTTAAAGGCTGTTCTATCTTCAGTAGAGGGTCCTGCAGTGCTGACAGGGCGACAATTAACGGTAATTAGAGTGTGTAACGTGCCAAATTTCCTCTCCTTAACTGCATCAGATGAAGACAGCTGGAGGGCTGGAGATCCCCAGTAACTCTCACACCAGCACCCAGTCCATAGTAAGCCTGGCCCTGATGGCCCTCTTCTGCATGAAACCAACAAGAGTGTTGAGAATGTTGAGGAGGTGAAAGGGTTCGATCGCCTGGTCGGAGGTGCTGCATGTGTTACGCTGTGATCATCCTCAAAGGACCGCTCATGGAGACGTTTTATTTCCTGAGGCGTCAGAAGGAAGTTTAAACCAGCAGTTTGCACTATTAATGTATCTCTATGATCTCTACCTATTCTCTCCTCTGCCTGTCCTCCCCCCTCTCCTCTCCTCTCCTCTCCTCTCCTCTCCTCTCCTCTCCTCTCCTCTCCTCTCCTCTCCTCCCCTCCTCTCCCCTCCCCTCCTCTCCTCTCCTCTCCTCTCCTCTCTCTACCCAGCCCCCCATCAGCAGGAGGGTCCTCCTACATGAGCCTGGTCCTGCTCAAGGTTTCTTCCTGTTAAAGGGGAGTTTTTCCTTGCCACTGTTGCTTGTTGGGGGTCAGGCCCTGGGATTCTGGAAAGCGCCTTGAAACAATTTTGATTGAAAGAGACGCTATATAAATAAAGATTGATTGATTAAAAAGCAAAGTGAAAGTGGACGTGCCCCCCCCCAAAGTTGGTGGCCTGTTCAGGGTTTACTCTGGCCTTAAGGAAGTGGTGAGATTGGATGGATGGACGGACGGAAGGATGGATGGAAGGATGGATGGATGGATGGATGGATGGACGGAAGGATGGATGGATGGATGGACATCCCTCCCCAGCATGTTGTCTTCCTGCTCTTCTCAATCTCGGCTGCTGGGACTTTGTCCATATTTGTTGTCCTGTCCCTACAGGAAGCAGAACAGCTCTGTGATTTCACTTTATTTTACAATTTCACACAAAAACTGTTGCTTTAATGGCCAACTTCATTAATGGAAATGTTGTTGTTTTTTTTAGAAAATGCCTCCCGTCAGTTAAATTAGATTTACATTATATAAAGCATCAAGAAAGAATGAATTGTTTTAGGTAACTTGTTAGATTAGAACTTTTCTTTTTCATGTTTGCCCCAATAGATCAGCACAATGTTTCCGACCATATCAGCACACCCACCGTACCACGTATGGATCCAGTAACAGTGTGGCAGGCGATCGAGTATTTAGTTCCATCACTTTTTGCATGAAGGTGATCAGATTGAGAGCTTTTGTTCCGGTGTGCATGTAGCCTCCCTGCATGTGAGGATCAGTGGTGCATGTTGGATGGGCTCTTTCCTCAGGTGCAGCCCACGGCCTCTCGTCGGTGCTGCAGATGCTACTGAGCTACCAGGACGTGCTCAGCGGGATGGAGAGGGACCTGGTGTGGCAGAGCGTCGATTTCCTCATGAACCAGGAGCAAAACTGCAACTGGCCCGCGGAGCTGGGCGCCATCATTGAGCGGGAGAACGAGCTGGTTCACTGGTGTCACGGAGCTCCAGGTAGTAACAGCGCATCAGCGTCAGAGCTGCCGTTTCCTCCGGTCTGATCCGGCTGCTCTCGTGCAGGCGTGGCCTTCCTCTTTGCTAAAGCCTACCTGATCAATAAAAAGCCCCAGTATCTGGACACGTGCATCCGCTGTGGGGAGCTGGTGTGGCAGAAAGGCCTCCTGAAGAAGGGACCTGGAATCTGCCACGGGGTTGCAGGCAGTGCTTATGTCTTCCTGCTGCTTTATCGGCTCACGGGGAACTCCAAGTACATCTACAGGGCTCAGAGGCAAGAACAGGCTCTACGCTGGGAAGAGAACTGTGTGCCGTTATCATGATGAACTGTATATCAACATGGAGGTTGATGCGATTGTCTAAATACAACCATGTTTGTTTCTTCCTGAAGGTTTGCCGAGTTTCTCTTCACAGAAGAATTTAAGACCGGCTCCCGCTCACTCACCAGCTTCTGCAGCCTCTTCGAAGGTCTCTCCGGGACCATCTGCTTCCTGGTGGACCTTCTGCAGCCGGACCAGGCCGAGTTCCCTTTGTTCAGTGTCTTTGTGTGAATAGAGCCAGACTCTTTGCCAGCCTGAACAAACACCCCTCCCTCTTCCTCCAGAATCCCTAAAGCGCATGAAGGGCAGAAACAGGGTGGTTCATGCAGGACAGTAGGCTTAAACGGCGAGCAGCGTGGGAGTGGAGGGATGGACGGCGTTTGTTCAGGGTGCACAAAGTCCCGTTTGAGTTCAGTTGCTTTTGAAAGTCTAGATTTGTGTCTACATGCTGAAGTTGCTGTTCAGCTTCAAGGCTTTCCTGGCTCCATCCAGCTTACTGTCAACACTCCCCATCTTGGTAGATGTCATCGCACCAAATATTAACAGGGTAAAATAAGCAGTCCTGGGTACCTTGAAGTCACGGCGTATAGAGGACAAACACGTTCTTCTCAGGGTGGACAGACAGATTAAAGGAAGTCACACCTGAGTCACACAAGATAAACAGCAGGAGAGGAAAACAAGCATCACACAATGCCTTTCAGAGTGTTGTACCACGCCACCAGCTGTGCAGCTCCTGTTGCAGATGTTTGAGGTCTTGGTGGGGGTCGGGCTCAATGCTTCGAGGTCAGGATAAGAGTTGAAGATCAGCAAAAACTGCTGACTAACCTGTGTGAAACAAGCTCTTTCTGTGTGTAGCAAAGTGATGGCTGTGTGTGCGTTTTGATGTTTTTAATCACATGGGGGTAGTTAAAATATTCTGTTGTGAATTGTTATGACTTTGATTATATGTGTTTAAAATACAATCGCTAACACCGTGTGTTAAACTCTAGCATTGTGATGGAGGCCGTCAGTAAAAGGTTTGTATGTGTGACAGCTACTTTTTTTTTAATTGCTACACTTTTTTGTGAATTAATCTTTGTTGAAATAAATGTCATAAAGAGGCCTTAAAACCACAAAGTTAGTACATTTTGATGTTTTCAGATCTCTCTCAGAAAGAGAAAATGATATGTGCGGCTTTTTGGAAGACTGAAGTTTGTAAAAAAAAAAAGAAAAGATAAACAAGAATAAAAACACAGCAGGTTGCTGATGTTAACTGTCTATTTGTAAATTTACATGTGTTTGTGTTTTAGTTGCATTTTGGGCTCTCATAAGCAAATATCTTTAAACTTGTGGTTATTAATAAAGTATGCAGTTAGTTTTGGGTCTAGTTTTATGCCTTATTAAAGGCTGACATTCTGTAAATTAGCCAACAACGCCATATAAAACAGTGCACAATTGTTTATCATTCCTAACATCATAACACCTAAATATCATCACACCACAACTTCATTTAGTAGTGCAGGGAAAACCTGTATTTAAATACGTAGAATTAAAATACATAAGCAACCTGCTGTCTGTTAAAGCAATTTTCAAAAAAGGCATTATTTTGCCTCTTTGTTGCATTATTAGTTTTAGTAAATATATAAATTACCAAAAAATAGGTGAAAATTCTGTGTTGATTTCTATTATTTATTGTGTCCTAATTATGAGTTGTTTAGGAATTAAAGCAGATGCAGCTAATACTCTTCCCCGGCAGTAAAATATTTAATAATCTGTCTTTAAAACAGAAATCTGCGCCCTGTTTTCTGACTGCAGTTGCCGTGACAACAGCGCCCCCTGCAGACCTCCTCCAGTACCGCCGCTCTGTGAAAACATTCCGCCCTTCGCCGCCTCAGCGCAGATGCGCCGCAGCGGCAGCGACTGTTTGGGCCTGGCGGCGGCTTTCACGGACCTCCCCCTCGGTGGGAAACGTTATGGATGTGGCGTCTCGGGGCGAAGCAGCGCGCCGCATTCCCCAAATGGCGGAGTGAGCGAGGATGCGACTCCCCAGTTCCATCTTTGTGTCGGTGTCTCTGTTTACGGCCGAGACGACGGCAGCGCTGTACTTGAGTTCCACTTACCGCTCAGCTGGAGACCAGATCTGGCAGGCGCTCACGCTCCTCTTCACTCTCATTCCGTCCGTGCTGGTGCAACTCACGCTCACCTTCATCCACCGGGACCTGAGCAGGGACAGACCCCTGGTCCTGCTGCTGCACCTCCTGCAGCTCGGACCCATCGTCAGGTCAGTCGGCCGTTGTTTATCTCCGCGGTGAGCACCCGCAGCCCGCTGCTCAATCATCCGTCAGGACCTGCTGCGGGTCTCTGGTGATTTGTCAGCTTTGCAAACAGGTTCGTGCCTGCGCATAAGCTGTTTACCGAGTGATGAATGCGCCGCGCACATGCTGTTGTTGTTGTTTATCGGTTCCAGCCTTTCCCGCAGCGGAGTGAGTTTGTGTCGGGGGCAGTTAGTGGTGAAAGGAGAGGGGCGATCAATGCTGACTGACATGTTCCACACTGCTCAGCAGTGATCACGGGGGGGCCCATTTCCCCAGCACTTCTCCTCCTCCTAGTTTGATAGCCACATCAGAGCAGGCCTGAACTCTGACCTGGGCTGCTGCACCGTCTGACTCAGATGGGTGCAGAATATCGGGTATGCCGCAGTAGCAATAGCAATGATCCTGTTATCTCTCAGATACACACACACAGGACAGGACATGATAAGTAACACACATATACTAGCCAACCCCCACAAGGAACAAAGATCTACAGCTGGAACATTTCAATAATTCATTTACAAAGATGATGTCATTCGTAGCTGTAAAGAAATTTATACATTTTTCAACATCGGGACAGAAATAACTCGCCCTCAAACATAAGTGAAAGAACCAAGGTGAGGAAAAAAAGTCCAAATAAGTCACTGGTTGTGGTAAAAGGCATTTGAACGGTCACTGATGTCATGCTAACTTTTGTTTTTCTGTTTATTGCTGTTTTGGGTTGTTTTTTAACTATCTGAAATGTCATTTAGGGATTGTCGCACAGCTCAGGTGGTGTAAAACTTTGATATCACATATCAGCTGTGTGACTCATTGCCCTGCCTGGGCCTTTTGGATTTGCTACAACATTCACGCTCATACAGGGTCTTCAGTTACAGAAAGTAAACACTTAAAGGGACATTTCACCCCATCGCCTCTTCAGAGAGAAGTCGCGTGAGGATTCTTAATCCACAATCTACAAAAACCCTTGACAAATTTAAACCACTTCCTCGTGACGCTTTATAGACAAAACAAAACAAAACAGCTCTTCCCCACTTGACATTCTGTTTGAACGTTGTCCCCCCCCCCCCCCCCCCCCGCCATGTGGCCTCTGTGGATCGGACCCTGGCTGGCTTCCTCTCCATCGTGCATTCAGATGATTACGTTTCAGACTTGTGCGTCTTTCCTCAGTGAGGAGCACATCTAAGAATAGCACATGTCACTGCTGATTCCTTATCTGCACAAACACAACCACACAGAGGAATGTGGTTCTCCAGCACCAACAGCCCGGTGCTTCCGTTTGCTCTCTCATTTACCCCAGGCAGCGGCTCTAACTTACACCTTTAAATGCTGCAGCAGGGGCACGCTTGCTTTTTAATCTCACCCAACAGGTTTCACCCTTGTAGGTCTAATGTGCTGTAATTAGATATTCTAATTCCTCAGGAGTGTACATAAGGCCTCTTCCTAGCCGGAAATGTAACGCTCCATTTGAAATGTCAACAGCCCCTTTGACACAAACTGTTTTTTGTTGCCCTCCAGGCACCAGCTTCAGTGTTGGGCTTGGGGTTGGGGTTAGGTTAGGGTTGGGGTTGGGGTTGAGGTTAGAGTTGGGGTTAGGGTTGGGGTTAGGGTTAGCGTTAGGGTTGGGGTTAGGGTTGGGGTTAGGGTTGGGGTTAGAGTTAGGGTTGGGGTTAGGGAGAGGGGTTGGGGTTAGGGTTAGGGAGAGGGTTAGGGGTTGGGGTTAGGGAGAGGGGTTGGGGTTAGGGTTAGGGGTTAGGGTTAGGGAGAGGTTAGGGAGAGGGTGGGTTGGGGTTAGGGTTAGGGTTGGGTTAGGGAGAGGGTCGGGGTTTGGGGTTAGGGGTTGGAGTTGGGGTTAGGGGTTAGGGTTTCGGTTAGGGGTTGGGGTTAGGGTTGGGGTTAGGGGTGGGGGTTCGTTAGGGTTGGGGTTAGGTTTGGGTTGGGTTAGGGTTGGGGTTAGGGGTTGGGGTTTGGGTTTCGGGTTAGGGGTTAGGGGTTAGGGGTTGGGGTTGGGGTTAGGGTTAGGGTTGGGGTTAGGGTTAGAGTTGGGGTTAGGGTTGGGGTTAGGGTTAGGGTTAGAGTTAGGGTTGGGGTTAGGGTTAGGGTTAGGGTTAGCGTTAGGGTTAGGGTTGGGGTTAGGGTTAGCGTTAGGGTTAGGGTTAGCGTTAGGGTTAGCGTTAGGGTTAGGGTTAGCGTTAGGGTTAGCGTTAGGGTTAGGGTTAGGGTTAGGGTTGGGGTTAGGGTTGGGGTTAGAGTTGGGGTTAGGGTTGGGGTTAGGGTTGGGGTTAGAGTTAGGGTTGGGGTTAGGGTTAGGGTTAGCGTTAGGGTTAGGGTTGGGGTTAGGGTTGGGGTTAGAGTTAGGGTTAGGGTTAGGGTTAGCGTTAGGGTTGGGGTTAGGGTTAGCGTTAGGGTTAGGGTTAGCGTTAGGGTTAGCGTTAGGGTTAGGGTTAGCGTTAGGGTTAGCGTTAGGGTTAGGGTTGGGGTTAGCGTTAGGGTTAGGGTTAGCGTTAGGGTTAGCGTTAGGGTTAGGGTTGGGGTTGGGGTTAGAGTTAGGGTGGGGTTAGGGTTAGGGTTAGAGATAAGGCTGTGCACAGTTTTGCATATGATTTGAATCATCTGCAGCAGCATCATAGTCGGAGCGATTGTCAGTCACGGAGGTGAAGAGTTTAGCGCCTGTGTGCCTGGCAGAATATCACTCTTAACTCTGCAGAAGTTTTAAACAGAACCGTTACACAGGCAGAGTCATCAGTCATCACACCCCCAACGCCGACTCTCATGAATTACATAAGTGGGTTCTGCTGCTGTGACTCAGGTGGCGAGCTTTGGTGGTATTTTGGTCCAGCTCAGAATCTATAAAACAGCTCACAGGATCAGTCATCTGTGTCTGTGAGGTGGTCCCACTCTCACAGATGTGATGTGTCTGTTTGGAATGCCTGGAAGGAATTTTAATATATAACACACAAAAAGCCCCCCCCCCCCCCATACGCTCTCTACTACGGCTTTGCAAAACCCAGCGTGATTCAGCAGCTCAGGCCGTTAGTTTGACCAGGTGGCGCTTAATCTTCGAGCGTCCAACATCTTTCCTGCCTGCCTGACTCAGGACCAGAACAGGTGAGTGTGGCTCTGTAGGTCCAGCTGATAAACAGAGGGTCCCTCAGGAACCCTGCTGGTGAACCGGTCTGGTGTCAGTGCTGCTTCCTCATGCAGCGCTGCACCATCTCTGGACTCTTGCCCACACGCAGCACTTCAGCGTGTTAAGTACGTTACAGCTAACCGGCACTGGCACCTCTTTAGGATCTAGTGAGTGTGTGTGTGTGTGTGTGTGTGTGTGTGGGGGGGGGGGGGGTTATCATTTTGCAGGCTAAACTCAAGTGTTGATCTTACTGCTTCTGTGCTGCAGGTGTTTGGAGGCGTTCTGTATCTATGGCAGCGTGGGCCGTGTGGAGGAGCCTTATGTCAGCATCACCAGGAAGAAGCAGATACCCCGCGGGGGTCAGTGTGAGGAGGTGGAGCGGCAGGTGGGGCAGGCGGAGGGAAAGCTGTTCACGCACCGGGCAGCCTTTGCCCGCACCTCTGTCATTCAAGCCTTCCTGGGATCGGCCCCCCAGCTCACGCTGCAGCTCTACATCTGCGTCCTGCAGGGAGGGGTGTCTGTGGGTAGAGGTGAGTCGGGCTCAGGGGTACCCTGTTGAGATCAGATAGCTGGTGGTTTTCTCTAGTTTTATCTCGATATGTATGAATGATGGTGCAGGAAGCCGTCCTGTGTCCTTTACTTGCTCTGTTTTGGCCGTTTCCATCTGTTTTTAGGACAGATGGATCCACTTATTGGAGTCCAGATAACAGTGCATTTTGGTGTCATTCTCATCCTCTAATAATGGTGTGCACAGAAACAGGCAGGCAGCCAAGGGCTGTAATTCTAGAACTGTTACCATCACAGGGTTGATTTTCATTCCATTTCCTGCTCATGAAGTTTTCTTTAGTTGTTTAAAGCTTCATAATGACGTTTAAGATTTGTTATTCATAAACAATCGTTCCTAAACATTTAAGAGGTGACAAATATTGGCTGATTTCCACCAATTTGCCACAGTGGATTTGGAAAGAAGCTATAAAAGTGACAGTGCAGCCACAAGGCTGCATTTTTACCCGAAGCTGGGGAGTGTTCTTAATTCAATTGCAAATGAAATGACATCATATATACTTAACCTTTTTAAAAGCCCTGTGTGTTTAAAAATATTCATAGATCATCTGGTTTTGTTACATCCCAACCTGCAATGATGAATGTTTTTTTGTAATCTGAGAATACATCCAACTGGAAGGACTCGGAGCCTTTTTTACCTGAGGAACGGGCAAATTTCCCAGAGTTCACATAGTGCCGACTTTAGGGGGGTGAATAGTTGCCCACATTGAAGTTTTCTGTTATTTTGGACTATTTGTTGTTTGCTTGACATCCACATTTTCAAAGCTGTACATGTTCTTAATCTACCTATAATCCATTCTAAATTCCAGGGTAGCGAGGCTAAATCACAATAAATGCCAAGAGGGTGAATATGTGTGAAGGGAGCAGTGTTCCCGTCCCCTCGGTGATGTTGTTGTTGTATCTCTTCCTCCCTGTTCAATAATCAGGCACGCTGATGGTGATCTCCCTCCTCTCCATTGTATACGGGGCGTTACGCTGCAACATCCTGGCCATTAAGATCAAATATGACGACTACGAAGTTGACATCCGGCCTATGGCGTATTTGTGCATTTTCCTGTGGAGGAGCTTTGAGATTGCCACCCGCGTGGCAGTTCTGGTTCTGTTCAGCTCCGTGCTGCAGCTCTGGGTCCTGCCCGTGGTTCTGCTGAACTTCCTGGTTTTCTTTCTCTACCCCTGGATCCTGTTCTGGCTGAGCCACTCACCCTTCCCAGAGAACATCGAGAAGACCCTGACCAGGGTGGGAACCACCATCGTGCTCTGCCTCCTCACCTTCCTCTACGCCGGCATCAACATGTTCTGCTGGTCAGCCGTGCAGGTGAAGCTCAACGACCCAGATCTCATCAACAAATCCCAAAACTGGTATCGCATGGCCGTGTACTATATGCTGCGTTTTGTGGAGAATGCCTCTCTGCTCCTGCTGTGGTACGTCTATAAAACTGACTTCTACAAGCTGATCTGCGCCCCGCTGCTGGTTCTGCAGCTGCTGGTGGCCTACGCCATCGGCATCTTCTTCATGCTGGTCTTCTATCAGTTCTGTCACCCGTGTCGGCGGCTTTTCTCCTCCAGCGTGACCCGGGGGTTCTGGAACTGCTCCTCTCTCTGCCTGGTTTGTTGCTCCGACCCGCCGCCCAACAGACTGACAGCCAAGTCCGCCCTGGAACCGAGGGTCTCCACAGAGGACACGGAGCAGGGCGGCAACGGAGCCCCCAACACAGCCGGTGACACCACAGACGACCTGAAGAACGATACGACTTACGACATCCTCGGCGATGCGATCGATGACCCAAGCAGCAATAGAGACGATGGAATCAACGGTGACCTTAGCTGTCACACGCCGTGCAAGACTTGAACCGTGCCCTTCAGAGGGATTATTCAGACGGTTTTCATTTTTCAATGCCACGCAAACCTAGATCTTACTTCAATCACCCTTTTATAAATGTGTCCTTAACCGAAGATCTAATGAAAATCTGCCGACCTTTGTTACTAATAGATGCTGCATTATTGATCACAAAGAGCCAAACACTTGGACTGATTGTATTTATCGTGTCTCCGTACTGCATGGAAGTGTGCACGGGAGCCCAGACTGGGGTCTGACTTGTATTGGGTGTATTCGTTCCTTTGTGTGTGCAAGCAGGAATGATCAGTCCTTTTTTTTCTTCTTTTAACTCGTCTATGAAAGCTTTGCAACTGCTGGAGCTGCTTATGTGATGTGTTTGTGCTTGACGCTGAAATGCAAATCTGCGAATTGTCTCACAGCCTGTGCATCACCCACATTTCATTGTAAAGCACAGCAGGGCCGATATCTCCCTGTCATGTATTTGCATGTTTACAAAATGGGTTCAAGTGCTCGAACTGCTGAGCAGCAGCAGCTGTGTTTGTGAATAACTGCTTGGATGTATTTGATGTCTAATGTATGCTTGTTAATGTCTGCCAGCTCACGAGCGTACAATGGGCACACATTATAATCATAATGAATTGTAAAATTATTGAAATTTTAAGTTGTATCTTTCTTTGCCTCCAGCCACTTGATGAGTAATTGTACGAGAGTGTATTTTGTTGAGTTTGCACTGTTTTGAAAAAAATATTTGTACAAATAATGAAGCCAAAATGGATAAGATTGCAAACGTAAGTCTCGTAGGGAAATATAAAAAAAACAAACTTAAAAGTCTAAATAAATTTATATTTGTATGCGAACTTGGTTTTTGCAAGGGGCGGAGTGAACGGTTCTTTACTGGCCGCTAGTGGACAAACCGCAGAACTGCAAGGCTCTGTTGGATATCAGCGTTTCCTCAGGTAAGAAAAACTGTTAAATCCATTTTTGACAGCACTGCGGACAGTCCAAGCTAAGTAAATTTACAGGAATGGTCTAAAAAGTGCAATACTTGTTGGGACTGATGTGCACATACAGACACGGTATACAGACCAACATAAATACTTTTATAAACAAGGAATGCTTATATAACAAGGAATGCTTACATAAAGTTAGTGACTTAAAAACCAGCACAACTTTTAAATACTAAACACCTTTACAAGAGTAACAGTCCAGTACATCCATTTTGGACTGCAGCAAAACATACAGCACAGAAACATGAAATATGGCTCCTTGTTAGGCTGGCGTGATTTCTGTGGTGCCCAATAAAGACTTCGGAGGGCACTTCTGTTGTAGCTAGCAAACCTAAAATCCAAATCAGGTCTACAAAAGAATTACAAAAAAAACATTCACTTTTTAACTTCTCAGATTGCATGCGAATGTCATGGTAGCGCAATCGCATTCTCTCCTTTCCCCAGGCATTCTCTCCCCATCGCACCAGCCATCATGTTACAGTTTTGAGATTATTTACATTGACCATGACTGTGGGAAGGGATAAGCCTCATCTACATGAAATTCTACTTTAAGATATTGGGGAGGATCATGGGTGCATCATGTGTGATGGCGTGAGGGCAGCGCACCATCAGTCATCATACTGCCACGGCAACAGCAAACACACTGACAACACAGTACATGGTGCGATTCTCCCACCTGACCGTGCAGCTTCCTGAAACAAGATTATTTCACACATTAGATGAACAAGAAGGGATAGTAAAAAGAAACACTTTACAGAAATTGTTACTGCAGTGAACAAATGCAACAGAAGTAAGATGCTAAAAGAAATACTGAGGGAATAGCATCTCTTGTACTGCTGGGTTGATAGTTTACAGAAGTGTAATAAACAAATAAAACATTTTTGATGTCTAAAAGGAGACACTTTATGGAAATATACACTGTAGAAATCCCTTCTCACCATCAGTATTGGTGTCCCAGTAACAGGAGTTGGCTGTGTGGAGACCGGCACCACTTTTCTGCATGATTGTGCAGTTTACTGCAAAACATTGGTATACAAACATTTACAAACAAATGCTCCAAGCCAATATAAGGCGCAACATTATTATTTTTTAAAAGATGAGGAGTGGAGTCACCAATATATTTAAATGGCCGTCCTTGTTTCACCAACTGAGTCAGACAATGCTCCACTACACTGGCTGTCCACTGGTTGACTTTACTCTGGTTATAATCAGCTCCACCAATAACATTCTCAACACACTAGGACACACAGATAAATATGTTAATATCAATATCATATATCTCAATGTACAAGTACATTGCAAGTACATGCATAATTAACTGCATGAAGTAATTGTTACCTCTTTAACTGAGATATTGGCCTCATCAGCATTAAAGAGAGCCTGCAGGAAATGAAGATAAAGCACTTGAAAGAGTGATTTTTGAATTTCAGAATGAATCAATGGGACTGAAATTTAATACTGTGCATTCACTCAGCACTGATCTAAACACATCGATACTTTTCATTTATCATTTTCATGTCAAAATTACATTGACTACAGAGTCTCAGACTGATCTAACAACGTTGACATTTTTTGTTTGTTTTACACCCAAGCGTTAAAATAAAATATTAAAGAATGTTGAAGAAAAGCGACCACACCCCAATATAGAAACAACCCTAGCTTTCTTTCCCCGATTGATTACAATAGTTAGCTAACATTCACTGACCAAAGTATTATTCCGTTGGCTAATATCGACAATTTTGAAGAATAAATCGAATGTAGCTTAGGAAACCAAATACCTCATCACCAGAATTAAATTCATCCATCTTTGATCAGAGAAATAAAGAGTTCTGTTTTGGTTTTGCCTCGATTTTCTGCCACTGTTCCTGCCACCGTCAGACAACGAGCACCGGAAGCACCTCGCTGCCCTTCTTGAAGCGGCTCACGGTGCCGGTATGTCGCCCCACCGCGGTTGGATGGGGAATTACAACAATACTTAATCACCAACAGCAGATAGCGCTCTAATACACAGCAAAACGATGCAAACACTCTGAAGTTTATGCCTGAAAGAGGCCACCTAAGAAGCGGATGGGACCACCCAGTCTTGGGAGGAAGTTAACTCCTAACGTTACATTTCATTCAAAAGTGTCCCATTGCGAGCGCGCTTCTACCGTGAATCCAAACGGCTGCTTTGAAGGCTGGTTGGTCGATAGATGAACTGACTGACCGACTGACGCCACTTGTGATTTACTGAAACTTTTGATTCAATTTTTGCCAAGTGCATGTGAAATTATATCAATTGTCGTCAGTGACGATGAGAAACTTCGGATTTCACCCGATATCGTCAATGTGCAACGTGCGCGTAAAGATTTAATTGCAGCACACATAATTGCTACAGGGTTAAGGCATTATATCACAAGATAAATGAGCCGGGATATTCCCACCTACAGGTATATCATTTATTTGCAGGTCGTGACCAAACTGTGAACGTGGAATGTGATGTTGCCCCATTTGAATTTGCAGCATTTGTGGGTTATAGTGACTTAATATTATTGCATTAATCGAGTTCCACTTTGTCGCATTGTTACAAATAAATACGTAACCCATTGTAAGGCGCGCGCATGCACACGCCACGCCCCCACATGTCGGGAACACCCCTGCTCTGCTCTGGATCTGCGCCTTCAGACGGTGCCGAGGCGCACTGACACGCTCATCGGTCCACGTTCTCCGGACTGTCTGTCCCGCCCGTCGGACTCGCGTCCCCCCTGATTCTCCAGGTTCTCCGCAGCCTTCCGGTAAGACCACCGCCGATCTGCGGGTCAGCCAGCAACACGCCAAGACCCTCGCATCGCTGCATTATCTCTGCCATATGGCACAGCCCCCGGTGTCATCTATCATTTCTCCTTCTTTTATCAGTCTTTATATTGCGGTGGGGGCTGCTGGGGTTTGTCGCGGGTCCAGTCTGTCCAGTATCACGACCCGGTCTGTGTTGGATTGTGACATCAGAAAGAAATACTTTGCGAATAAAGTTAGCGGCGTTTGTGCAGGTGCAATGCAGCAAAAATCCCCTTTAGATCTCAGCTGGTTTCAACGGTGCGTCCGAACTCAAACACTTGGTCTTATGTTGCTCTCTTGGCTCTGGAAGCATACAACAGTTTGGACAGGTTGACTGTCCACGTCCTTAGAATCCTTAGAACGATGGCAACAACTGATTATCTGTGTTTGTACAACTTTGGAGGTTTTTATGAAGGAGTTCCAGGGTCTGGAAAGGAAACAAATAACCTGCAGGGCTGAATATTTTCTGCTTCCCCGATCAGCAACAGGATCAGCTCAGTGGACATGGGACTCATTTCTGTGTAATTGATGGCTGCATAGTTGGACATTTTAGTTCTTTTGCCAAACTGATTTGCTTAAACTGTTTAAAATGGACAGAAGTGCCCAAAATTATCCTTGTGTAACGGGGGCTTTCCAGATACCTGTGTATAATTACACAAAATGTGTTTTTACTTATTTATGTTACCTTACCAAACACGGGGCAGGTGCTCCCTCTCAGGCAGACCTTGTATATCCCTCCCTTCCTTTTCGGGGTCCCCCCCATACGTATATATGCCCTGATCGCACCTGAAGGATCCCTCTGTCATTCATTCTCTGTGAGAATGGTGAGCGTTCCTTCTGTTCCACTGACTTCAATATTTTAAAGGGCTAAACTCTTAAATTTCACTGGGACATTTTGGTTTGATTATAATCTTTCTAAAGGTTTGATGGAGAAGGGTTGTATTGTGCATTTTAAATGCTCCTCAGTCTCGCCGAAATAATATATGATTGGGACGACAACGGTGTGAACCTCTTTATTAAACACATGGAATTACTCATCTATTTATTGACGCAAGTTTGCAAATGGCAGAAGAGAACTGCAATGACAAAATAACCCCCATATAACTCCCACATCGTGGTTCTGTAATAAAACTTTGTATTTTTAAATAAGAACTACCATAAGTGGGAAATTATTATGTCCAACTATAATACTAATTCCCTAAATTGGTTCATTTAAACTCCCCATTAAAGCGCCTCTCTTTTTAGGCTGCATTGTCAGTCACAGGAAGATTGCTCCCCGGGGATTCTGCTGCTCTCACACTCAAGACTGCACACAGAATAAATTGGTCAATAAATGTAAAGAGAAGTCGGGGAATGAAGGGATTCCCCCGCTCATCCTCTTCATGCAGCACAGCTCTTCTTCAAGGGCAGAACGAAGCCCCGAGGAGTGTAGTCACACAGCATTACAGGTCTATGTCTGCCACATCTAATGAGACACACACGCACACGCACACACACGTGTGCGCGTGAGTGTCACATCCACTTTAGCAGCAGACATTACTACAACTTGCTGCACAACTCTCAGGCATCCTTAAAAAACAAACCAGAAGCGGCAACCCTAACCCGTCGGTGGGGATTTTGGGAGCAGTAAACACACCTCAAAAAATAAGCAGGAAAAAAAGAAAACAAGCTGTGATTCATCACAAAGAAATTGGAAAAACAACAACACAAGGTACCAGATCTGGCTTCTCAAAGTAAAGACCTTATAACGATTGAGATGCTTTAATATGAACGGGCTTTAAAAAGGTCATTTTTATTAAAGAACTTAAATAAATACCATCATTTCAGCTAAAGTTTTTTTTAGATCCAGTTCTTTCTTAAGCTAAAAACTGGATCTGTTTCATTTAAGATGATTTTCTGGGTGTAGATTGTGAAGTTTTCAACGCACATTGTTTGATCTTAATTGGAAGAGGAAAATATAAATAAAGAACAAGGTAATTTGGTTAATTATTCATAAACAAAGTACTGAGGTATAAAGTGCTACATGTTTTTGCAACTGACCCAGTTACCACTAATGTAAATGTCCCATTAATGACGCACAACAAACCCGTCCTGTCCTTATCTTAACTATGTTAAAGAATATAAGGCTCCTTTATTGATCTATTCCTCCTGATCTCGGCAGTACTCTTAGAATTCCTCCCTATATTTTCTTTTGCAGCTGTAACCTGATAGATATGGAGATGGAAATTGGCAGCTAGGAGCTGCCAACCCTCTGTAATATCCAAGATAATCTGCACAATTACCCTCAGATTGACTGCTGATGATCTGCACTGCTGTAACAAAGCTCGTGTGCGCTGCTGCTGCATTAACTGATGTCTAATCTCGACGGTGTTGTGTTATGCGGGGTTTCCTCTCCTCCCACCCGCTGGTGATGGAGATGCCGCGGATCTCTGAAGCGTGCTGCGCGCCCGTTTGGTATGCAGCATGTAGCCCCACGCACCCTCTGAGATACGCCGTCCCAGTTCAATCACGCCTGCAACAAAAGCAATCAGTGGAAGACCATTCGCAGAGTAACACTGCAGATGTGGTGGTGGGGGGGGGGGTGGGGGGGGGAACAGCAGGAATCTAATTTGAAGGCAGCACAGGGAGGAATGACTTGGATGGATAATAGATTGCCTTCGGGTGGCGATGCCACCATGTCGGCCTCTCTAAAGGAAACACGTCTGGACAGTTGTTGACTTGGGCCCGGGGGGGCAGGGGGCAACGAACACAATCCCAAAGGTTGATCAATGTCAACATGTAATATCCTCCAGTCCATCAAGTTATCACCTATGTTATGACCACCCAGGGCCTGTAATCGCCGCCTGCATTATCTGCATCAATAAGTAGCATTTGAGATGCTTCATCAGGAACCAGTGAAGTCCCATCAGCCGACTATCTGTGTGGGGAGGGCCGATGCTAGCGGATGATGCTAACGGATGATGCTAGCCCATCTGCTAGCATTAACCCGAGCAAAAGCCCGCTGACGACAACATCAGACAGTTGGAACCGAAGGCTTGTTTGCCAACAACGGTGTGGTCAGGTTGTTTGGAGGGCAGGTTGAAAGGTTGACACAGCCCAGTTAATCAAATACAGAGACAATAGCCGGGAAGGCCAGGCTGTTTAATCAGCCGGCTCAAACTGGTTTGTGGAAGCAGCAGAAACTGCAGCAGCAGAGTCACAAAACCACTTTGAGTGTTTTTTTTATTATTATATTATTTTTGACAATATAAATAAGAGTTGAGTATAGTCATATCCATATTCAGCAGTGCTGCACTGCCACAGCTTTGCCTTGTCAACAAGAGCAGCTTTTTTTGCCAGATTGTGGAAAGTGCTGGCGGCTGGTGTTTTTCCCTCCCTGTCTTTGACTGTTTAAGTCCCTTCAGCAGACTGTTGATCAACACTGGGAAATACCCACAACAGTTGGCTCATTAAATATGTAAATTTTTAAGCCGTTTATGTCTTTACAATGATTGAATATTTTAGCTGTGCTAACGTTGCGCTGCTGTCAAAGATGGACAGATTCATTTAAATGATATAATTCATACATTTGACTAGTGCGATTAACTGTGAGCAAGTAGAAATCTATTTGTATTCCAATAAAAAGAGTTTGTTTATTACTCTTTAGCAAATGCCGACAGACAAAGGTGAGAGAGTCGACATTGTGTTTGCTATAATTTGTGCGATAGCATGCTTATAATAACAAATATGACAAATAATATGACAAAAACATAAATCAATTAATTAACATTTTGCTTAAAAAGCAGCAAAAAGAAATCAAGACAACTGTAGAGTTTAAACCTTTCCAAATTACTCAGCCCTGTCTTTATACCTTTATCCCCCTTAAACGAACCTTTTTTAAAAGAATTGCTGCTTTCTGGAGCACCGGTGAACTTTAAACAGACTCGTTTCCCTGCATGATGAGGCTTCATTAATTTTGTGGGTTATGCAGAAACACGGAGCTGCAGCCTTTTCCGGTGATCCGGCAGCTCTGGTAAATATCAGCGTCAGCCTGCTGCAGCAGAAACCAGGTGTTTTGGGGTGAATAACACTAAATATGTTATTGTTTTTGGATGCTGTTGATTTGGACCAAATATTCCCGCCTCACCAGTCAACCAACACAGGAGGAAAAAACTGTAAAAAAGAGAGGCCGTGCTTGGAATGTGCACCGTCCTGGAATTGAAACGCTAATGTAGATTTCACTTCTGCAAAAAGCAATCCATCAAATAAGATATCAAGCTTTTCTCGAGGAAGAAGACCCCTAATTAGAATCCACTCAGGTTGAGTTTGGCCGTAGTTACACTTCCACAGGCTGATTTAGAGGATTTCCTTTAGTGCTGCAGCTGCTCTGAGGCAGACGAGCATCATTTAGACAGAAGTGGGTGAAATGAAATATTCATCTGCATGAGGAGAGAGAGATGCTTCTAACTGGAATCTCTCCCTCTGTCTCTGTACATCCAGGCCGTTGGCTGAAACTGGGTTAATGAGATCTGATGCTGGAAGAACCCCCTCTTTAAGTGTGTAACTATTATCTTCATCACCTCTGAATGCAGCCTCGCTCTGTGGAAGCTGTTTCCCGGTAATTATTTGTGTTAGAGCTTCATTTTTCAGAGCCTGTGAGTGTTTTTCCAGCAGCAGAGTTCTGGTGAAACGGAGCTGTGGAGGAGACGCAGGCTGGCCAATTATGCCACTTTGCAGTTTGGGTGGATCTAATTAGCCCACGGATGCAGCGCCGATGGTCTGATTATTGATGATGTATTGAACTTAAAAGGATCGGAAACAAAGGGAAACTATCTGCAGCGGAGGGGGTGGAATGTCAGGCAGTGATGAATTTCAAAATATTTACTAAATGTCTGCTGAGTGAAAGATTCTGGAGCCGTCGGCATTTTAGGCATGCAAAAGCACCAGAGGCTCACTTTAGTGCACTTCCTGGACTGTTTCACGTTTCAGTGTCTGGGCTCAAAACAGGGATCAGGCGACATTTGTGTTAAACCAGAGGTCACTTCCCTACAGGCCCCGGGGAGGGCGGAGAGCCAGGTCATAATGTGTCAGGGGAAATCAATGATAAAATGTCATATTAGGCGACACGCTGTTGTTCCCTACTGTATATATAAACAGGAAGTAGGGATGAGGAGCGGAAGGGTGAAGGTTCAAGCCCCGGTGCAGGTGTTTTGGTCACGATGGAGGTGCCAGAACACCTTCAGAGCACTGCCATGGTACCCTTGAGCAAGGTGTCATACCCCCACTTGGGGCCCTGGGATGAGCTGGGGACTCATTCTGTGTTGCTCCCTGCATTCACCCAAATGCAGCTGGGATAGAGTCCAGCACCCTCCCCATGACCCCGAAAGGGATCAAGATTTTAAATAAAACTAAAACATATTTTGTGGGAAATTGTGAGATAAATGTTCAGGAGATTATAATTGCATGTATTCATGCATTTATGTATATAATTATAATGAAAAATCAATAAACAAAAAAGACAGTTTGGATCTTTTAACATTGCTGAAATTCTCTTTTTACTGGAATGTGTAATAAATAAATCATATACAAGTTGGCTTTTTGGAACAAAACATGAATAATTCCAGCATTCATTATATTACGAAAGAATTTTAAGCATAAAGGCTCTGGAATGAATAATAAAGCATCACGTTAGCAGCCAGGTAGTGGTGGTAAATATAAATGTTCCCTTTTCTCCCGGTTTTATTTATAATAAAAGTAAAGAGCTTATTTAGCCGGACCACCTGAGACTGGACCGGCACCGATGGTAACACAATGGTTGTCCTTCTCCAGCTCTGCTGCTCTCCTCGGAGGAGCAGGATCACTTTTTCCTTGAATCCACGCTGCCCTCTCCTCTTAATTAGCATGTGAAGTGACACAACCATCTTATCAGTGCAGAGAAAATAAGCAATGGCACTGGAGTGCTCAGTGAGGGTGAAAATGTGTGGAGGGAGGGGAAGTGCTGGGAGCTGGGAGAGGACTGCTGACAGGGGGCTCAGGCTAAGGTTCTCAAAGGGAGCTTACTCCGTTGGCTTGTTTCTTTTTCCTATTTTCTGCTCCATTGAGCCCTGCAGGGGATTCTGCAGGTCTGCAGCATTGATCATCACTGATCACGGCTCCTGCGAGAGTTACACAATATCACGGAGGCCGCAACACGAAGGGCAGTGTTTTAAATGGCAGTCATGGCTGAGCAGGACTTGCTCTTAAACAGTGACAGCAAGTACAAAAGCCCCTGAAACAGAGCTGAGAGAAGCATTCACGCACTCACATCAGGCAGCAATTCTTTTGCTTAGCTTAGCCTGTAACAATGAGTAAGACTAAAGGATCCCTGCTCTGCGTTTAAGGCAGGATGGGTTTACGTCTCAACCACAAGGTTACTCCTAGCGCTACAGAGAGGAAGAATTGAAAATGCATTAAGGCACAAAGAGACATACTTGAATATGTTCCTGAGGGAGCTTTGCGCCACTATGACCTTGTTAAGGGATAAATCAGTCGCTGATGGTGCTGCTGACAAACTCACAAGAAGGTCTCGGGTTCAAATCACACAGCCAACCCCCCCACCTCCCCCGCTCCTCCTCCATTTGGCCTATAGTTATATTAGCTAACCTAGATTGACCTTAGCTGTGAGCCGTGGTGACTTGAGCCTCCGTAACGCTGAACTCCTCAGTTCGAAACACTTTACAGAGACGTCCGTTGCCCAGTGCCCAGTGTTTGAATGTGGAGCCTGTGGAAAACTGAGGTAAATGTATTGACAGCTGCCTTGGTGAAAATAAGCCCTCTTCCTGCTGCGTTTGACAACACGAACCGACTTTGGAAGACATAAGGAGGAACCTGCAGAAGGCAGAACCTTAATCACCGTCGTGCCCTCTCTGTTTGGCGCCGGCTTAAAGGAGGTGACTCATTCTTATCAGCCTCGAACATCAGTCCATTACTTTTGAGGAACCAAATAATTAGGGACTCAAATTGGATTCTGATGGACAGATCTGTGCGAACAGCTTACCGAACTGCTACCCAGAGTCCAGAGGCTGAACAGGGGGAGCAGCTTATTTGCAGACAGCCTGATTGTCCCTGACATGGATTCGAAGGCTGTGACATCACTGTCCAGCAGGGGGCCCGAACAGGCAGCCGCACTGTCGGATTTGTTGTTGTCTCCTCTTGGGGGAGAAACAAAAACGGTCACCTTTTCAGGGGAAGGCTCTCCCCCCTCCTATAACATGTCATTTGGAGCTTCCTGTGAAGATGATGGCTGCTTATTGATTTCACCTCGGCCTTCACAGGTCCATACCTGATCCCAGGAAGCGGGTTACCCGCGGGGAGATTTACAGATGAGAGAGTGGGAAAAGTGTCATTTGTTTTATTTCCTTTAAGATTATATAGCCTCCTTCAACAGAATCCATACAGGGAATGTCACTGAAGGTGATCTGGGAAAGTCCGGCCAGTAATAAATGTAATAGCTCCCTTCCTCCCACTTTAATCTGCGACAATCTATGTTTCATCTTATTCCAGTAAAAACAATCAGATTTTATGTCTCTCTGTGTTTTTATGGCTTTTTGATGCTCGTAATACCTGCGATTATTGTAATGTCTCCCTGAGGAATTAGCCGGACCATTAAACTCTCTGTGTGGCTCCAGAACATCTCTGCTCTGCTTTCTTCAGCTCTTTGACACAATTTCCCCTGGAGACTTAAGCACAATAAATTTGAGCCACACTTGTAAATTTAATCTGATCCTCTGTTTGAGGGTTATTGTTGGTTTCAGAATTCACGTTTGAACTGGGTTTAGGTTAAGGGTTAGGCATTTGGTTCTGATGGTTAGTAAGGAACTGGGGAATGCATGAGAGTCCTCACAAAGATAGAAATCTTTGTGCGTGTGTATTTACTATTTGCCAGCATTAATGCCAAAAATTGGGATTGTAAAAAACCACAAATATGTCCTAGATTCCCTCCTAAAATGTGAGAGGAAAGTGGCAGCAACACCAAAAGAGGAAGCAGGCAATCAAAGCACAGAAAAGGAAACAGTGCTCAGGAAGCTGGGCAGGACAACAGAGGGAAAACCATTAGAGCGAAGAATAACACTGGGAAGACGCTCATCAGGGGGAGAGGAAAGTCGGACCAAAAAGAACATCTGGAGAGACTAAAAAGGGTTTTAGAACTGCAGCTTAAGTTGGTTAAGGTGTTGGTTGAATCCACAATTGCTGTGTCTGGGGCTTGTCTGATACTTACTGTGTTGGCGGGAGCCTGGTGATGGCGGCGGTCAAGGTCACCTTCGTCCTCAGAGATGAATGAATGTTGGAAAATATGGCGCCGTGTGGGGCAGCAGGTCCCCTTAATGAGCCGTTATAAATAGTTACCCAGGCTGGGCCTGGACGTTGTTGTGTACAAGTAGCCAAAAACTCTTGACTTGATGATGAATAATTCATTCCGTCTACGCTTGATTAGACACGGTCATTATAGAAACACTTCCTGACAGTTATTACTGTCACATCAATGATTCAAGAGGAAATTATACAGCATCCTTGGAATTACCACAGGGGAGTTTAAGGCATTATGTATCCAGACGTAGGAGTGAGACCAATCTGACACAAACACCCATATATATATATATATGTATATATATATATATATATATATATATATATATTCAGATTCTTTATTGTCATTTAAAAGTTAAAGGGAAAATACCATTTCAGCAGTGCAACTAGGATAGCATCAATAATAATTAGATAAAATAAACACTTAAAGTAAAAATGTAGCAATATGAAAACATACGCCGGCAGCAGGTTGATTGACTGTTGTAAAGGGCTTAAGGTGCAAAGGGGGGGGGGGGGTTGGAAATGAGTGTGTTTGTTGGTAGGAGGTGCAATCCATTTACTCCCCTTAGAGGTTGTGAAAGAAGCTGCTCAGCATCCTGGCAGATGTGCAGCAGATGCTCTTGTACCTCTTCTCAGACAGTAGGAGGGACAACAGCCATGAGAGGGATGGTGGGGGTCCCTGACGACGGAGGGAGCTCTGTGGATGCTGCTCGTAGATCTCCTTCAGGAAAGGCAGAGGGGCACCAATGACTCAGGCTCATGAGATGCTTTTGCTCGTAAGCCCCCAGCTCCCAAACAGGAAGTGCATCAGGATGGTTTCAGTTTTGCCCCTTTAAAAGGTGGTGAGCTTCTGGGGGGGGGGGACTCTGAGCTCGGACTCCCAGGACCTTAACACCACAGCACCATAGATGTTCATTGGTGGCTGTTTGGCAACATTCCAGACAGAAGGATGGACGAAGTTATGGGATTTGCACCATGCAGGGAGCAGCTCCTCCTCCCTCCTGCATGCAGAATCATTATTGTCCCCCCCACTTTGAGTTGTCAGCCGACTCCCTGTGGTTGGTGTTGTGTCTACCAGTACAGTGGTGGGTCGGCGGGCCGAACCGATCAGGGCCTGGAGGAAAGTCTGCGATGGTCCAGGATGGTTTATTGCCCACCTTGACTGGCTGCTGCCGCTGTGTCAGGAAGTCAAGAATCCAGCTGCCACCTGAAGCAGCTTCAGCGTGTCCACCAGTTGTTGTGGAATGAGCATATTCCAGGAGAATATGAAGAATCTGGTATAATTCTTGTGTAAAGTTGAATTTATTTTAGGGAAAAGGGGGCCAGAATCCGTCTTGTCCGGGTCAGTATATTTCTGGAACATGAAAGCACAGTCGGGTGTTTGTAGCTGCATTTATGGCCGGAGTTGGTGGGACGCTCATAGCTGCATTTGATAGACAGAAGAGCGACCGGAGGGGTATTGAGGGTTGTTTGGATGATAAGTTTAGAGGGATCAATCAGATGATGTCACAGTTCAGATCGTATGACTGAATATGACCAAACACCCGCAAAGTTATTACTCCACCAGCTGATTCAACTTTCAGCAGTGGACCATCATATGAACCCGCTCTATAAATATTAGCTAATAAATATGGAATTTCTGTCCTTTGAAAATTGTTTCTGTAAATCAGCAATGATCCCTCAAATGAATGTACTCTCCCCGAGTTCATCTAATGGCTCTTTGATGGGCTCTTTGTTGGGCTGTTTTTGACTCAGACACAGCTGCGGTTCTGCTCAGGATTCCATCACCACAGATGTCACAACGTGCCTTTGGTTGCTAATTGAGCTGAGATGATGCCTGGTGGCTCATTACTGCTACTTCATGGAAAGTGGCGACACGAGAGGCGGCAGTGTGACATGTGACATGTGATTTCATCACGATCTGCATCATCATTATAGTCCAAATGAAAAGTGAGCAGTTATTTTGTGGCTAATCCAAATTTGCTTCACTTTTCGAAGGTTTGAGGCTTGAATGAAGACACAGTGGCGGCCAACTATCAGCTAAATGTCAGCATGCTAACAATGCTAACACAATTAGCTCTAGAAAGTATTCCATAGTCATCCCATTCTGCTCAAAACGATACTTTACTTACAAAGAGCAGAAAGTGTGGCGCCGGGATGACGCGAGTTTCAGATGGCACGTTTAGTGGAGACAAAAACATTGAGCTCATTGACGAGTTTGCAATCCATCCTGAGGGAGGGTGGGGCGAGGACTGTCTGCATGAAATGTCAGCCCTATCAATCACCATATTAGCTGTGATGTTCTCATGGTACACAGGCTTCAGAATGAAATGAGACGTTCCATAAACATGGCCAAATGTTCTCATCCAGAAGAAGTCAAAGAAACATTATAATCACTAAAATATTCCGTTTAGCACAAAAATGGCAGCCAGAGTGGGTGTTGTGTTCATACAGGCTGTATTAATGGAAAGGAAGCATTAATGTGTTTACTAAACATCAGATGGAATCAGATGTTAAAGACAGACTTGTTGTCTGTACCAGAAATTAAGCATTGGCCTCACATGTTGTAGTTCTGGAACTATTACTGACAAAGAGCATTAGTGGCAGCATTAGTGGCCGCTAATGCTAAAGTGCTAATGATAACATGCCAGCATTCTCGTGTCCTAATCAGCATTATAATTAGTACAACTTTGTTATGAGTCCAGGAAATTAAATGGCTTTGCCATTAGAAATGAAGAAATGTTGTATTTTCAATATCAGTCCTCAGTTTAATTTGGGTTTAGTTTGTCCACCACCCATGGCTTCAGTGACGAGCAATGTTTCAATTAGTGTCTTCCACACATATCGGTGGACCAGCATATAAAATAGCAGAGTTCCATCCAGCTCAATTTGTCACCTGTCAGCCGCCTTTCACTGATTACCCTCTTTGTTTGAACCCATGCAGGTTTCCCGAGAGGATCGTCTTCCTCAACATTTGGAGGAGATTTGGAGGAAACGCTGCGCAAAAGGATTAAGGATTATGCCAAGTGAAAAAGAACAAATCGATTAGCAGAATGAGGCTGGAAAACGAGGGAGGGTGGCACTGTGAAGCATGATGCAGCTTTGGTCTGACTCCCTTACATGCAACCACTTGGCTGATTCCACTGGCGGCATTTAGACCGAGGGAGCGATGGAGCAGCTCGGGGAGGACCTGGATTTCGCCTTTCTGCTGGAGCACGAGAGAGACATGATCCTGAAGGTGTTGCAGAAAGATGAGAAGCTCAGGAAGAGGGAGGAGAAGAGGATACGGTGGCGACTCCATCTGAAAGCGTTTGAAATCGTTGCTTCTTTGATGGCTCCCCTGATGGTCTTTTCTTTGTGTCAAACAGGCGACTGAAGAACGAGCTGTTGGAAATGAAACACAAAGGCTTCCATCGGCCACAGGAGGTTGGAGAGCGCCAGTGCGCTCGCTGCCTCAAGGCCTTGGGTCTGATCTTTGGGCGCGGCGATCTCTGCACAGAATGTCAGCTGCGCATCTGCAATGACTGCAGCATTAAACTACCCAACACCTACCAGTGGAAGTGTAACGTGTGTGCCAAGATCTCGTAAGTCCTCCAGATATTCGGGTCTGGTAACCACTGGTGTGCTGCATGAGTGTTGGTGCCATTTGATGTGTGTGCCCAGTCTTCATAGGTGGGTTTGGAACTTTAAATGATATTGGAAACAGCAGTGACTGTGTAGGGGGCAGCAATATGGCCTCCCCTTTAGGGAAGGAGTCCATCGAGGTCACGAGGTGGGTTATGGGAGCAGAAAGCAAAGCAAAGGTTTACCTCTCTGCACAGGTGATGCACTGGGCTGGCAAGGTGACCTTCTGTTTGGTGAAGGTTGGTGCTTCTTGTGTACAGAGATTAGCATCAAGTAAATACGCAGCCTGGGATTTTCCCTCAGCAGAGATGTTGCTGCACCGCTGTCGCTGTGGCCAAGCTGCATTCTGGGAGTGAAACTCCTGGTCCTGGTCCAGCCTCAGAACCAGGTCCTGGTGCTGGTTCTGAGGCTGCTACCTCGTTGGCTTGTTTTACTGGGACACAGAATAGAACAGGAACATTTGGATACCCCCAGAATCATCACTGGAAGTTAAATATTGGACAAGTTAGTTCTTTGGTGCATTTCTAGTAAAAGTTTAAAACATTTTTAAAACATTAACCTCGTCACATCCTCTAGTTTTATGTAAATTGCAATGTTCGTTATCTATTGTTGAAAGTTTTATGAGTGTACTTACTTTGTCATCCTGGTTGTTTATGTAAAATGTAAAGGTCAAATTTCTCGAGGTTTGTTTTTTTTTTGGAGAAAAGAATGGATGTCAGAACACTTTAAAGCTGTTTACCAGCCAATATTTCTTTTTTGCTCAACTCCTCTGATCATTTGATCATGTCTGGTCCTGTTTAGGAAAGGATTTCCCTCATGCTTTGGCTTTTACTGTGTAAATGCCAGTGCATACAAATGGATCAAACTCATTTTTCTTTTGTTAGAGAGCACGTAACCCATTTCCTGCAAACCAGGAGCTTGAAGTCTGAAGTATTCTGAGCGTCTGAGTTTACTGGACATGTTCTGATATTGTTATTGCCTCCAATTATTAGAGAACTGGTTTAGAGAGATTTTACAGATCTGCTTTGAAATAAAGCTGAATGAATCAAGCTGATCCAATAAATATCAGGATTTAGTACCGTGGCTGTTTCACCTACAGTCGATGTAAAGAGAAATAAATGTGATAAAACCCGCTGTGAATAACTCAAATGATTCAAATAATGATACATTTAATTAAATATGCTTGATTCTAGTTGGGTAAAACCTGGAAAATATCAGACTGATTGTGTTCTAACAATTTTTCTATGACGGGTCAATAAACTATCAATCGAAATTCAGATAAGATCAAACTCCAGCTGCAACAACTCTTGTTGAAGGTAATTAATAGTTTGTCAAAGTTTTTTTCTTTCTGAACTTTACAAACTTTGTTGACACTCTGGCGTCACCCACTGAATGATTACTCGCCTCCGTGGACCCAGGGGCTTTGGTGGGTTTGTCAGTCTTAAACAAATACTGGAGGCCAGTTGGATCCACTCAGTGGAGACTGTGTTTGCAGGGAGCTGAAGGTGGCAACAGGAGAGTGGTTCCTGGAGGAGCGGTCCAAGCGCTTTGAGCAGGGAGTGCCCAGCAGTGACGCCATCAAACAGACCATCATGAGCATCCCATACTGTGAGTTTGGCTCACGGTCCCAAAACCCTCCATCGTTGGGCTTCTGAGTACGGTTTGCTGACGCTCTCTGTGTTTGAACGGCTAGCTGCAGAAAACAAATCGACAGAGAATCTGTCGGTGGCTAGTGACTTGGAGGCAACGGACACTCCGAAATCCAAAAGATCCGCCATACGCAGCGTAGTGGATGGTGCCAGGAGGAGAGGGTGAGCAGCTCCAACACACGAGCTGGGAGAAGGGACTCAAACAAACCAGCAAATGCAAACGCAATCTTCTGGTTTTGCCAGTTTTTCATATCAGATCAATAGCTTTATGGATTTCTTTTTTTCCCGTTGAAGAATTAAAGTTTTGGCTGATCTGTTCAGCAAATGTTGACATCTTTCAGCCCGTTCAGACACACTGTCTCCCCTAAAGTCACCACACAGGAAGCACTGAATTCAAATATTTAATGAATGACAAAAAGTAATGAACTATACGTGCCTGTCATGTGTCTGGGTGTGCCTGACCGTGTGTGTGTGCGTGTGCGTGTGTGTGTGTGTGTGTTTGTAGAAAGGGGAAGATGGAGAAAATGGGTAACCGGCTGAATGTGAAGCCAGAGAACGGATTTGACAGCTCCAGTGTCAGATCTGTGTCAGACGGAGATGCTCGCAGCGAGAGGAGCGTTCGCTCCACTCAGAGTTCACGATCAGCCAGGTATCCGGCGGCTTTTTAACGATTCTGCTCCCTCGGTAATGCAACCTTAAAGCTGATTAGAACAGTTGGCCTATTCTCCAGCAGCTACTTGGAAACCTTTCAAACAAAATACAGTTATTACTTAATAGTTTATTCATCATATTCAACATTAAAGGCTGACTCGGCACCACGTGAGTCTTGAGACACGTTGATCATATCGCACTGAGGCTTCTGCTTCTGTCTCCTTGCAGTCAGTCTCTGTCTGCCTTTTCAGTGTTCTCTCTAAATGCTCAGAGGATTTTAAGCACGAGTAATTATTCTTTGTGTTATTCTGGTGTCCCTCTGGGACGCTCCCCCCCCCCATTTTCAAGCATCTTGATCTTCAGATATTTTTGTTCATCTTCCTGGGTTGCAGAGACAGTTCAGGGCTGTTGGAGTCCTCAGGGATGCCCACGGTCATCAACAATGTGGGATCAACAACGCCGGACAGACTGTCCTCCTGCAGCGACACCCGGAGGGTCAGGGTCAGCGGCACAAGCACCAACTGGCAGCACACTGGCAAAAAAGTTCTATTCAAAGAGCTTAGAATGGTTAAGAAGTGTGTCTTTTTTGTGTTTGTATGCAGCCTGATGGAGCAGAAAGTGTCGCCAGCTTATACTCCAGCGACACTGCGTCTGACAAAAGAGCCGCCAGCCATCACACGCATAACTCAGGCACCCCGACCATCTCTGTCTCCAGGGCGTCCGGGTCATCCGGTACTGACCAGCAGCTCTGGCTTCACTGTCACGCTCGATATCGTCAAACAGCTTCTCACATCACATGCAAAGACCACAGATGTGTTGGAGGCAGCACTAGCGTTCGTAATGTTAATTAATTAACCTGAAAGAGCCGCTTCTCTGCTGGGAAGAGGCCGGATTATTGGAATACTTCATCCTGGAATACTGTCATCAGTTTGAAGGTTGACCTCAGCTCCGCCTCTCGCTGAATAATAGCAGCTAATAAGCGCGTTGATCTCCCAACGACTCCCGTCGCTGCCATTAATGGCCTTTTAACTGAAACTCTTTCCCAGTGTTATTTCTTCTGGTTATGTTTTATTCACGGTTTTTAAGGGCAAGGCCACAAAAAGAACAAGTGCAGTCACTGTACGTGCAGTGATAAATATTCTGACAGTTACCCAGCTCACACCCCCGTGTAGGACACAGTGTAAGCTGCATTCGTTACAGCCGATGACACAAATCTGACCACTCTAACCGGGGGCTCAAACCCCCCACCCCCTCTTCCTCCTCCTCCTCCTAGTTTTACCATTAAAGTCAGAGCATATATTTACATACCGTATATAAAGTTACAGCCGTTTGGGGATGATTTCCACGCGCCTTAATGATGTAATGCTATGACCTGCCTAATTTGGAGCTGTCCCTCCTTTTTCACGGTCTAACTTTATCAGTCAAAAGCTTATTAGATTTGTTCCGGACATTCTGTTGCTGCGTTTCTCACCCCTCATATTTTAAACATTAGTCTCACGCCTGCCTGCAAGCCACCAGTGTTTATGCTGCTGTGGCTGAACTTGAGCTTTCCTGGCTGTTTGACCTCACGCGTTCTCTCGCTGGTAGCTCGCGGGAACACGACTGAGACCCAATATTGACATTTTGAATAAATGAATAAGTGTTGCTTACCAAGTAATAAAAATGCAGAGGAGCTTGAGGACAAATACTGGAAAAAGGCACGAGGGCTTGATTATATGGAGGTCTCTGTTCTGCTCCAGATCACAGTCGCTCTGAGGTGGATCTGCTGGGGCCTGGCTCTGAACACAGCGACGACACCCTCAGCCTCAGAAGCCGTTCTGTCCCCGGGTTCAATGAAACGGTAAACACCATCTCTTCTTCCCCTACGGCTGAACCACACACACGCACAGGGACACACACACACGCACGCCCGCACACACACAGGGACTCTGCTCATACCACACATGGTAATAGCAGGAGAAAAAACAGCAGTAATTCTAAATCAAAGTGACGATGGCTTCAAAATAATGCTTCATTTTCATGTTAATATAACCGGAGCAGCTGAAAGCTAAAGGCAGGAGGAGGAGCTGATGATGGGTGTTGAGTGTCTGAAGGAGTTTGAAGCCGCTGGTCCATTCACGTGAGCCGATTTACTGTAAACCCGATGACATTGTGACTGTGTGTGAGAAACGAGTAAACAAATTACCACGCTCCATCCGGACTTGTCTGATCAGATTTACAGAAGATGCCCGCTTGCGCCCACGCAGCGCTGCTGTGTGCAACGCTTTGGCCAGCTTCCCGGAGGCAGTCCGCCTTTTCATTAACCCTAAATGCTGTCTTCCGCAGGAGTTCTCCGACGAGGAGGAGGACATCGATGCCCTGATATCGGCTCACAATAAGACTGATGACCGGCACCTGAGCAGCGCGTTGTCAACGGTACTGCCCATGTCCCAAAGAGATTCTGGGAAATCCTGTATGCTCTCAGCACAAATATGTACACACACACGCCATCACCCTATTCGTGACGTGCCTGTGTTGTTAGCTGTGTAAACGCTGGGGACAGCCTGCGTCATAACCAGGTGAAAAACAGCTGCATTTCCACAAACTAACCTGACTTGTAGTAGCCTACATAAACACAGGTTGTTATCTTAATACCTGAGGGTTGTTTCACCTGACTATGATAATATTGATAATAATAATGCCAGGCATTGGGTGGCAAATGAGGCAGTTGTATCAGTGTAACACATATACAGTAAATCTACAGTGTTTCATTCAGTATCACGTATTAAACTGTCCCAGGTCGTTGCCACCGAGGGCCTGTCTGATTATCTTCCCCACAACCTCGTGAAGTATCCAGTTATGCATCGGTAATGAGCCCTTTAAGTGACTCACAGCATGTTCCTGGTTCCGCGTGCATAATTTTAAAACCTGCACCGGTAAACAGACGCGGCATCTGCCACGTCTGGCATTAATCGTGGTGTGATAGGATCGCTGACAGCGACGGCCCGAGCCGCTCAGCCATGGAATGAGGGCTCGCCTTCAGATTTGCCTCCGCCACGATTCCAGACTTCGTCATCGATTCCCAAATTCTCGAAGTTTCATTATGGAGAGTTTGGGCTGAATGAAACTACAATGTTTAGCAGAATTCCTCATGTTTACTGTATTTAAGGCAGCAGTTGCCAGTTTCCAAGGCCCAGCAGGGATTTTTCTTTCTTTTTTAGACCGTTAATGAAAAGATTATTACTTGGAGACATACTTGAAATCAAAATCCCAAATATGCACTTGCAGGTGATGACAGAATGCCGGTCTATTCCGAACGGCCCTGAGCGTGTAGCTAATGCAAACACGCCTGAGCCTGGCATATTTCTGAACGCACCACAAGCAGCTGCCTCTCTTCCTCGTTCTTTCTCATTCTGACTTTTGCCCCGTCTGCAGCCATGTTGATTTCACAAATAATTCCAGATGACTTGTAATCTCTCTGGTTTTTCCTCTGATAATCACCATGGTAACCGTGTGTAATGTAGTTTCTGAAGCCCCTCCTTGGGGGCTGGGGGGCTGTGCTTGGGGTCTGCCTCTATAACTAACACATCAGGAACTCAGATCTCCCTCCCTCTCTCCTGCCTTTGCCCACTTTCCTTTTTTCTTCTTGTTTATCTCCATCTCCTGAAATCCTCGTCTAGTCTTCCACTCCTGGCTCTGAGAGGAGATGGGGGTACCTTAATATCCCTGACTCGGATGCAGAGACTGTAAGTCTACCCCCCCATCCAGCTTCATTCATGCACTGATTCATCATTTTAACACAATTGTGGAGATGCAGCAAAGACACAAAAGATAAGCACAATATTGATAAATTTGCTGCAGATATTATTGAGGGTTTGGTGTTTGATTACAAAAGCTACATATAAGCTACAATAGGAGCAGCTTGCTGCAGTAACAGTGTTTGTTGATTAAAGATATTTATGAGATTTGCTTTTGGAGATGCTTCTGCTTTTTTTCCTTCTGATTGCATTATGCATGTTCGTCTTTTCCATCTATTATTGACAGCGTTTTTTATTATCGTGTGCAGGCATGTGCTGCGTGTACGCATCTTTTAAGAACAGAATGAAGTGAAATCACATTTGTGGTACATTAGACAGGCCTTATGTGGGGGAAAAAACATGTTTTTGTGGATAAATCAGCGAAGCTCTCAGCTCCCAGAGTCTGTGGGGGCACTAGATAGGCTTTTTATTTTTTGGTCTATCTAAAACAACAGTAGTTGCAATTACAAAATACTTTATCCAGGCAATGTTTTGTCAAAATGTCCTTTGTACAGCAGCTACAAATGAGCTGCTGTTCCAAACACCGAGAGACTCAGACAGCTGTTTGCCAGTTTAAACAGTTCTAGAAATATTCCAACCCTAGTGTGTTCGCACAGGTGGCCACAAGAAAACATCAAGTTAAAACAGTAACCAATTATTTTGACAATTAGCAGACAAACATATTCTGACTAGCTAATGTCTGCCACAGCTGCTAATTGCAGCCTTGGAACTATCTGTGATTTTGGTCGTGTTGTGACTTGTTTTTTGGGGTTTTTAATTTGGAATGCTGGACAAACACAAAATTGTGATAAGTTTGAAAACATCCACACACAGGGTATCCATTTGGAGGATTTTATTGCCCTCATTAGCATCCGTACCACACAATTCGTAGCAACACAGCCACAGTGTTTAATGCAGCGCAGCAGACGGCTGCAGCGCTTCAGTGTGGAACCCATTTCATCAGAATCCTCTGATGCGTCACAAAGTCTTTCTCCTCGAGGTTTCGTGTCTGTTTTTGTTTTTTAGTTCTGACTCCTCAAACCCAGTTCTTTTTTTTAAATTCCTTGACCTTCGGGCACATTTCACCTTATCTTCTGTCATTGCCTTACAGAGCAGCATAAACAGCATGATGAGCATGTACAGTGATACCGGTGACTATGGCAACGCCAGAGTAAGTGGTGAGATTCTGCTGAACATCAGCTACAGCTACAAGACTGGTGCTCTCAACATTCTGGTAAAGGAGTGTCACAACCTCGCCACTGGAGATGAGAGGAAGCAACGCACTGACGCGTAAGCACACACACACACACACACACACACACACACTATTTAATTTTTATGCAAACCTTTTCCACCTTAGGTATTCAAATAGGTCCTACATGTCCAATAAAATATTTAATTACAGAAACCCTGAGTCAGTCCAATAAAACCGTGGCCCTGTAAACCAGATCTGCTGGAAAATAATGTGTTCTATAAAAAGTTAATCCTTTAATCAGCTCAATACTGCAATTATCGGGTGGTCAGGGGTGTTTGGTTTTTTTTGCCTTTCATCACTGCGCTGCGTGTTTTATGTTCTGTAGATTTAGTCGTGCGACCTATAATTAGAGCTTTCATGGCTCCTGTGACTGAGTCTGTTTTCCTTGTTAGCTATGTGAAGACATACCTGCTGCCAGATACGTCCCGGCAGAGCAAGAGGAAGACGAGCATCAAGTCCAATTCCATCAACCCTGTTTTCAACGAGAACCTGAGGGTGAGTGTGTGAACAGTCCTTCTGTAGGTTTTGTTCCGTTTTTTCTCTTCAGACGCGGAGCTTCGGCTTCTTGCAATCATCATCAGTGCGTTTAGTGTCAGAGAACATGTTTGCTAGCAGAAAGTGTGGAGGGCTTCTCCTGGTTTTTTCGCAGTATGTTATCAGCCACTCTCAGCTGGAGACTCGAAGTCTGCAGGTCTCTGTGTGGCACCACGATCGCTTCGGACAGAACAGATTCCTGGGAGAGGTGGAGTTGACTTTCGACACCTGGGAGCTTGACACCCAGATAGAGGAGTGGTACGCGCTGCAGCCCAAGGTAGGGCCTCAAATCAGCCCTTTTGACATCCTGAACTTCTTATCCACACTCAGAAAAAAACTGTAAGTGTCTTGTTTTCTGTAGATAGAGGAAAATATAGACACCACAATGCAGTACAAAGGAGAACTGACTGTGGTGTTGAAGTATATACCTGCAGAAAAGAACCTCTTGCTTCCTCTGGACCAAGTGCAAGGTACAGTCCTCATGTTCTTACTGCCTAAAGAAATATTCCACATCTTGATGGATAGTTAACTGGTGGCAATGTTTGATACTTTACAAAGATCAAAGTGAAAATGTAGGATTTTCTTCCAATAAAGTCTTCACCAATTGGCTTTATGATTATACTCTTGCCTTATATGTGGTTCTGGTTGCGTGATTTGAGCCATTGTTTTATTAGTCAGCCCTCATTTGTTTGAGCAATATTCTGACTTCTTGAGTTTTCTATTAGTCTTTGTGTCTTCAGACATGCTTAACCCTGAACAGCGCATTTTTTGTTGTCCACCTCCTCCTACGTCAGTAAGTAAAGGGTTCCTGAAAGGCCGGAAGGCCAGCAGCTTCAGTCTGCCTAAAGGGGGCATGGTTGAGCTGCTTATTAAAGGAGCAAAAAACCTGACAGCTGTCAAGTCTGGAGGCACCTCTGATCCTTTTGTCAAAGGGTGAGACTATCTATCTATCTATCTATCTATCTATCTATCTATCTATCTATCTATCTATCTATCTATATCTATCTATCTATCTATCTATCTATCTGCCTGCCTGTCTGTCTGTCTGTCTGTCTGTCTGTCTGTCTTTTGTTTTTCTCTTTGGGCTTTCCCTCTCCTGCTTGTCCTGACCTCCCTGTTGTTCTCTCTGTTATTTACTTTTCTACCTGTTCTATTAATCTCTTCCCTTTCCTCACGTTCCCTGCAGCCAGCAGCTTATAGCTGCTGCTCTCCTGTGTTCGCCCCTTATATGTCTGACAATAGTACATTGATTTTCCTCTACAGATACCTCCTCCCTGACACCAACAAGTCAACCAAGCACAAGACGGAGGTGCAGAGACGCACTGTGAACCCACAGTGGAACCACACCTTCACCTACTGCGGCCTGCAGCCCGGAGATCTCAATAATGTCTGTCTGGAGCTCACTGTGTGGGACAAAGAAGCCCTCGCCAGCAACGTCTTCCTGGGAGGGGTCAGGCTTGGAGCTGGCACAGGTGTGTGTAGTTTATTTCTCCTAATCTCATCATTCAGATTGGCTCCAACAAAATGAAGCAAATACCTTTGTACTTCCTCTCCACTCAAGGTCAAAGTTATGGGAAAGACGTAGACTGGATGGACTCATTTGGGGAGGAGCAGCGCGCGTGGCAACGCATGATCGAAAACCCAGAGGTTCCGCAGGAGTGCACTTTGCTCCTTCGATCCAGCATGCGCAAGTGCAGCACATGAGCTGCGCCCGAGGTCCAGACAGGGGAAGACAAGCACAAGCGAAAGTGGAGAGAAAACAAAAGTGCGAAGGGTCCAAGTTTAACAGGAACAGATACTGCTCCTCTCCCTGCGTCTTTCCCCCGCAATGAATCAGATCCCCTCACAGCAGCCAGTCATGCCTTACACACTCGTCACATCTCGTCTTCACCCAGCATTACCGTTTATGCCATACAAATGTGTCGTATGTTTAAAAATAAGCACAGTGTGAATCCTGGCCGTTCATCCCCATCCCAGTGATTGATATCTATCTCAGCAGAGCATTCGCAGGGCATTAAAGAGGAATGATCATTGTCGACATGGTGACGTCCCTTATCCTCATGAACAGAGCTGCATTGTGCTATGAAGCACTCAAGGACGCTGAGATTCGGTCTCCCAGAAACATTCGCGTACAGAGGTGGAAAGTGACAAGAGTGTGTACTCCTGGCATGAAAGGTGACCATTTTATTGAGGTTTTTCCTTGCATCATGAATTCATTTTAATGTTCATCAAAGAGAAGCACTTAAACTTAAATTAGTTGCGCTAATGCAGGATTTACAATGAACAGAGCTGAACTTTAAGTCGTTCTTTCAGTGCACTAATGCGTTGTTACCCTATTGCCACGGGGGTCGCATGTTTACTCATGTTTAATCGTGGTAGTGTTACAAAAATATAAAAACTCCAAGAGTAAACTGATTGAATTTCGAGAGTCACACGGAAACATTCATGCCCTCTGAGAAATAATGATGACAATGAGAGACAGATGGATACAGAATAAAACAGAAGTGGATTAATGGACCTTGATGAGAGGTTGTGAACTGCTGAATGCTGCTCCTGCTACAGCTAGCAAGTCTGCTAACAGGCGGAACTGCGGTGCAGAACATTCACCCATACGTGCACGTTGTCACTGCTTTGTAACCTTACAGCAAATATCTCCTTGTGCTGGTGTCCTCAAATGTACCCTCATGGTTATGGTGGCCTAAGGTCTGGCAAGTTTCTGCCAATTAGCAAAACATAATCATGCCTCAAGACAAAAATATACGCTTGTTCAAACAAGAGTACTCGTAGTCTGTTGCTTTCCACCTCTGGTTGTCAAACACATGCAGACACACCCTATTTAGACTACTTCTGATGTGAATTTATGTAGCACTTTATCGGTGTAATAACAGGAACTGCATGGTATTAGATAAAACAGTGGTAGAAGAACAAATTAGGTGGTGTAATGCACTGATAATGACGTCACTGTGGCCTCGGAAGTGTTATGTGTGAAATGTGACATTCCATGAACCCAGTGATGGTGACTTATGTTGGTGTGAGTCAGCGTCGGTGCTGCCAGCATCATTTATCTCCGAGCGAGCCTGACGATGAGCGAGGGGGAGTCGTCTTGTCCCCTTTTGTGACGGCTCACAACAGTCACCCTGAAGTTCGACCTAGTACTAATGTTTTTCATGTGGCACACAAACTCTGAAGCCTCATGGCAGGTAAATACTGCAAGTTTGTAGTAATAATAGTGACGTGCTGACCATGCAACATAGTTTAGACAAGAGGCTTCTGCAATAGCTACAGACAGAAGAGGCTCAATAAACAGCATGTACAATCTCTATTGTGTCTGGTGTCCAAGCAACAAACTCACCACATTCAAACTGTTTTTTCCCCCTTTTTTGTCCCAAATGTGTTACAGAAATATTTTGAAATAAACTCAAAACTTTGCATAATCTGTAATGTTTCCTGTTTGTTTGCAAATGACAGTCTGACACCACTGGAGTATTGATTTAAGCTGCGTTTTTCAAAGGCAGATTTAACATTGAAATTTTTGTTACAGACGCAGACAGAAAAAGAAGATTGTTTTTCATTTGAGTTCCTAACTTATTTCACACTTATACAGATATGAAGATGTAGCTGTCTGAACCGAGTGGTCACGTACGTCCTGTAAACATTCATGTTACAGTTTAGCTTCTCATCACTGGGATTTCAGGTAGCTCAGTGTTTTTCTTTGCAACAGTTGGAAATATGTAGCTGATGGAATTCCCACACACATTCTAAGCTTTAATTTAAATCAACCAGTTATGTGGTTAAAATTGCAGCGTTGCACGTTCTCCTCATGTCCGTACTTGTTGGATGCAGCTTCACCACCCCGCCCCCACCCTCCACCTGTAATTTTGCTTCCAGGGAGCCTCCAGATCTGGTTCTGGTCCCCAGGCGCCACAGAGTAGCTGCTAATGGCTCCTCCGGACTGCAGGTTACGCAGAGGGAAACAAATGTGTCCAGGCGAGCGCACGGCCAGGCAGCCTCTTTTGCTCATCCAGATGTTTTTTTGTCATATTTATTCATTATCTCTATACATGCAAATCACTATACATAAAACACACACACACACCGTTCAGTGTCAGAATACATCACTTTTATAGAAGATATAAATATTAGACAGGTACAGTTTATAAAAGGCCATACAAAACGGTAAAACATGTTTTTCTGCTTTACAAAATATCAATAATAAAACACAAAGATAGACAGGACATAGGAATAAATACAATTCTAATCAACGATGTGACCCCTTTTATTCAGTAAGGTCTTTGAAGAAATCTTGCTGCAGGTCCATGAGTGACATCTTCATCTGTTCTGACATAAACAGATGTATTTACACCTTCTGTATAAAAGATTAAATGAGTCCAGGTAGAAGTGTGTGACATGAAAAGATACACTAGATTCCATTCTGTTGTAAGTGAAGGAGAAACGGATCAGAAACTGGGGGGGCCCCGGCGTTTCAGGAGTGACAGGTCTGGCCGGCCTCCTGCTGCAGCACCATCTCGTCCTTGCGGAGGGGGAAAGTGTCGATGGTGGTGAATAATTCAGCCGCTGTGATCGGGAAAGGGTAACGCTGCTTGTCCGTGCCCTGCTTGTCTACCAGCACCATTTGGAAAGACCGCTGAGAAATCCGGAGCAGTAACCTTAAAAAAACAACATGTAAACAGCCGAGTCTGTCAGGCATCGTCTTTAGGTGGTGGGAAGTTGAATTATTTTACCTTATTGTGTGTGAGTGTGTTTTATTGTACTTTTTATGTCACTTGCTATTGAGGACCACGATATTCATTCTACTAGCAAAGTGAGGACATTTTGGGGATGTGAGGAGATTTTGGCTGGTCCCCAATTCAAAAGACTGTTTGAAAGTGAAGACATGATTTTAAGGTTGAGGTTAGAAGTGGGTTTAGGTTAGGATTAGGGTGAGGAGCTGGGGGATGTATTATGTCTGTAAAAGTCCTCATGAAGATAGAGGTATAAGGATGCGTGTGTGTGTGTGTGTGTGTGTGTGTGTGTGTGTGTGTGTGTGTGTGTGTGTGTGTGTGTGGTTGCTCTCCCAGTAATACCGGAGCTGCAGGGCCAGTCCTGGAGGCAGCGCAGTGTGCCGAATTCTGCCGATTTGTGCCGGATACGTCCCAACCACCTCAATCACAGTCACGTGTCGTAGGTCCAGTCCACACTGAGCATGCTGTTACCACAGAGGAAAGATCAAGAGGGTCTGAGCTATAATCCATCTTACCGAGTGCAAAGGAGTAACCCAAGGTTAATAAGCGTTCTATCCCAAAACCTACGACAGCTTCCTCAGTTATGTCATGTTTCAAGCTGTTTTATTTAATTCAAAAGCAACATAATCAAACTTCTCAAGTTGTAGAAGTCGTGATGCCACAGCTGTCTTCAGAATCTCACCAGAATCTCACCAGCGGCAGAATAAAAACCTGAAGGATTTTTATCAAGAATATTCAACAACAGCACATCTGTAGCTGTAACGCCACACATTAGAAACCAGGGAGAAGCAGAGAGTTCTCGGGTCAAGCCCCGGTTGCAGTTGGAAGGTGTGTTAGTAACGGCGCCAGCCATCAGAGCACTGATGGGTTACCCTTGAGCAAGGTACCGTACCCCCAACCCTGCCTTGGCCTGTATACAGCTGAGATAGGCTCCAGACCCCTTCCCATCATCCCACAATAGTAGTCAAGAAAAAAAAGACAAAACAGCCTCTAAAAAGAAGCAGAGCTTAGAAAAGGCAGAAGGAAGATGTGAGGAGATTAAATCTCAATATTATCAAGTGATGTAAGATTCTCCTAAAGCAGCATTTATCATTCAGGTGAGCTCAGGTCGTGGGAAAGGGTCACATTAATGGCATCTTTAATAGTTGCTGATAACAGTAGCTCTTGTGAAATTGTTTTTATTGATTTACATTCCATTCTGTTTTAAGGAAATGGAAACATTTTAACCCGGACACAAGTACCTTTAAGTGGATAACAGTGCGGTGACTCAGCTGGTCACATATCATCGCTCCTTTCCCAAAGGAATAAAACCTCTCTCGACCTCGCTGTTATTTTTATCAATGTTTTGTTCCATGATGGTTAGAATGGAGCAGCAGTCCAGCAGCAACAGACTCACCGGAGCATCAAACTCCCACCATTCATCCCCTTCCTGCCTCACCTGTAAGTTAGTCATCTGGAAGCGGTAATTATGATTGGCTGCTGTGGGGGCTGATATAATAAGGAGCCGCCGCTTCTCATAGAACTGGTCCAGCAGCGCAGCAGCCGTGCGCACCCCCACGTTAATGTTCATGGCTGCAAGATACAATAAAACACAAAGTCTAGATATGACACAGAGGGCAAGAGGGCAGGATTTACAGAGAGCGCCCCCAGATTCCCCTGAGCCTCTTGCAGATCAGCCATTCATGCAACATTTTAGTTTACGCTGGCAAATGCTGCCCCACTTTCACTCCTTCTGTCATTTGTGTGTTTCTTTCAGGTTTTTAGATGTTCAGCAGAGGGATGTGAAGTGTGGATTTTTCTAATCAACAAAGAGCAGAACTTTTCTCCTCCGCTCAACGTCGCACATGAAATGAAATTAAGACCAAAGGGTACATTAGTAGAACGCTGCTGCTGGGGAAAGATGGCACATAAAACAGCTTAATGGTCCTCTGAGCAGCTACTGATTAGTAGAAAGAGGTAACATAAAAATTGTCTTTGCAATGTCTTTCACGAACATGCATGAAAAGGCTACATTACAATATTTTGAGGATTTTACTCGGTGTGATTGGCTTAGATCAGATCTATCCAGATGGAGATTTAATGGATATTTGTATTTGTTACCATGTAATGTAAAAATAACGTTGCATCAAATACATTAATAACACTGTAAAATAATCTTAAAGTAATGTTTTCATCATTTAGTAGTTCTGAAGTTGTTCTTGATGACATCCCTTAAAATAAAGTCTGTTTAATAAAACTGTCACTGATGCACACAAAGCAAAGTGAAAAAGGAAAAAAACAGACTTACGTGAACACTTTGTTTCTGTGCCGGACCAGGTGAGCCCGTACTGACACACTCTGGCGGCGCTGCCCGACAGCTCGTGGCCGCCGGTGCATTTGAAACTACACGTGGCTCCGTAGTTGTCGCCATCACTGTCACAATTCATGTAACCGTTGTCAGGCGCAAACAGCTGGCTGCAACGGCGCACTGAAAAATACAACAGAAGCAGAAAACATGAGAAGCAGAGCAGAAAGGAAGGCAGCGGCAGGCTTAACGTTAATAATATTCTGCTGTCAGGGGTGTCTGTGAGCAGGTCAGATCAAAAGAAAACAAGATATCAAATACACTGTGTGTCCTCTGTGCTCCTCTGTTCTAATGTTCTTTTCAAACCTTTGTGCAGGAACATGTAGACTATGCATGCGTAATTAAAAATGCTCCATCTCTCAGACACGTGTTAGAAGCTCACCTCGCACCCTGACAGTGAAGCGGCAGGATCCTTTGTTGCCCGCTCGGTCAAACACTGTGTAGGACAGCTTATGCAACCCCTCTGGGAAGTTTGACTTTGAAGGTTTCCCTTTCAGAACAACACTGAAAAAGACGAGACCAGCTCAGAGGTGCGTAGCCGGGAGGAATCGAGACAAATCGGCCGAAAAAGGAGGCAGGGATGGAACTGACTCTGTCAGGATGCCATCTGCAGTGTCTACACCCTCTGGTGTGTCCCAGGTCACCCTCGCTGTCAGTTTTCCTGGTTCTGCCCATTTATCCTTCAGATTAGGACACTTGATTTTGGGAGGATCCATGTCTATGGGGAGGGAGAAGCTCACATTAGGCTGGACGCATCTGTATGACCTTCATTAGAGAAAGCATGTGGGAACGTTAATGTCTCACTCGCAGCATGAATAATCTGGTGCAGCAAAAAAGAGACTTAGTCATCATGAAAGACTGTTAAACCTGGCTTGTGAATGAGTCATGTGTGATGCAGCTGAGAGCGGAATCGTCCATTAAAGGGGTCGTGACCGACCGCTTCTTTGACTGAAGTTTGACTGAGCTGCGACTGAAACTGGGGGAAACTTAGAAAACGATGCTTAACCAAAACCTCTACACTTTGATGCTGGTTAACATGTTGAGTGAGAGAGTTACTACCCTTCAAATTTGCTGCAAATATTCTGCCAAATCTAAAACACATGTGAAGAAACTCCTGCAGAGCATTCCCGAGAAATTGAGCAAAGGTCTTGTTCAACGTGACTTTTGACCTTTAACCACCAAAATCTGTTTACCGAGGGTTGTGGCAAATTTGAAGAGATTCCCTCAAAGCTTGCCAGAGACCTGTTTGACCTGTAATGCACTCAAATGTAGGTGCAAGTGAGAGGGCTGCGGAAATTTGACGGAAATTGAGAAAGAGGTGGCCTAATGAAAAAACTACACACACCGAGAGTCAGACGCAGTGAAAACCTGATGTGTGTCTGTGGCTGTTGCCGGCTTGGAAGCATCATATAACATCATTACAGACCTACGGGCTGATAAACAGGATCCAGAATCTGAAGGCTAAGGCGTAATGAGGTCTAAATAACCCCGATATTATCAATTGTTACCAAGGTTTCGAGGCTATTCAGCCATTTATGTGACCCCCCCCATAAGTGCCAGCTCTTTCCACGCAGGCCGTTATTTTCATGCTCAGAGTCTGGCAGCAAATATGTGAAAAACTCACAATTTTCCAGAGATGATAATGATCATAATCACGGTGTGGGTTAATGTGTGTATAGGTACTCTGTAGAAGAGAGCTCTGTTCATATAACCTCTGATTGATATCCAGTAATCTAGGGTTCACCTCACGCCTGAGGCAAGGAAATTACCTGTTCCAGGGGGTTCTGCAAGACGAATGCTATGCAGTCTCCATCAGGCTGTGGGAAACCAGACTTACCGACACATGTGGGGACTCCGGCGCTCCACGCTTTGTTGTGCTGGCAGGTTGTGGTTTTCTGGCCCTTCAGGCCGAACCCGGGGGCGCAGAAGAACTCACAGCGGGAGTTGAAGTAGGAGCCGTCTGAACATTTGTATCCACCGTTAACAGGCATGTTGAGCTTGGGACAGCGGACCTCTGCACAGCCACACATGAAAACACATTATTTGAGCCATGTAATCATCCCCCCCAGAAAATGTCCTGTTCATTGTCTCCCACAATTCTGAAAATTTCCATTTGACGAAGCTCTTATCAACAAAGAAAACATTTTTCTGGCTGCATTTCAGTCGTAGGAAAGCTCCAAGAAATAATTTGTGTGCAAAGCCAATGTGTTAAACCTAGAACATGTCCAAAAAATTAGACATGTGGAGAGCGTACGGGGACACTGCGTGTGTTCTATTGGGAGCTTACCCTGGCAGGCGTAGTTGGAGGACCAGCGCTTGCTGGCCATGCACACCACCTCCGAGCTCTGGGTCTCATAGCCTTGCTTACAGCGGATCTTACAGCGCGTCCCCATCACATTCTTGTGCTGCTGTCCTGTTGGCGTGCTGCAGCTCACAGAGCCATGTTTCACATATTTAATGGGCGCACACCATGGTGTTCCTATGACAGCAGGAAAGATATCTCAGTTGACCTTTTCCTCCTTGCCTAGCTGCCAATTTGTTATCTGTTAAATGGTACAGCATTGTGGGGGAGGGGGGGGGGGGGGGGCACTGTAACTTACCGGTCGTTAGGTGATTAACACTTATCCAAGGACATTAAAATCTGAGAAGACTTTTGCCTTCTTAGCTCAGTGCTATCTGAGCCAAGATGTATTTGATTTCATTACCTTCATAATCCAACATTATCTAATGGGGCAATTATAGCCGGCTTTGATAAAAAAGGCAGATAATGTCAAAAGAAAAGTCTTACTCCGCATTATCCTCAAGCTTTAAGCTATCTGCACCTCAAGCTAAGATGGATCATAGATATTCCAGTGCAACTATACAGAGTCTTAACTAGTTTAGCTTAGCAATAGATAGAGAGACGCTAATTAAATCCACCAGTGTTCATACTATGGTAGACACATTAAAAGGGAGACCAGCCACCACAGTAGTCACTTTACTCTGCTGCCATGCTGTTGTAAAATGATCAGATTGTGGCTCGGCCTGTGGTCGTGCTGAGAATAAGCAGACATCTCTGAAAAGAAGTGATCTGGATTGGCAGCAAACAGCACAGAATGATGTTCCAAACCCTGCTGTCAGCACTGATGGACTATCTATGTGCAAACCCTATCTATGTGCAAACCCTGTCTATGTGCAAACCCTGTCTATGTGCAAACCCTGTCTATGTGCAAACCCTATCTATGTGCAAACCCTATCTATGTGCAAACCCTGTCTATGTGCAAACCCTGTCTATGTGCAAACCCTGTCTATGTGCAAACCAATAACTGTTGCTGCCACTAATGCAACCCTGCAACATCACAAACACAGCATGCTTTAATCGGGTGCTCGGTGCTCTTCTCCTGCAGGAAAACACTGAATTAACTTGCACATACGTATGTATCCAGTGTTCCGAGCTTGTGGAGAGGTTTTGAATGCAATCTGACAGCCTATTTGACAACATGAACATTTAATTACGTTTATTCTTCTTCCTCCTTATACTGTATTTAAGGATCATTTAAGGTATTTTATTTTCCCTTGTAGCTGGTGGAATAATATGTATTGCTGCTGTTTCAATGGTTAATCCGCTTCCTAATTATATATAAATCTTAAGAAACTGTTGGACTATGTGGTTACCAAATGTCTTTACTTGATTTATATATTATGAAAAAATATTTCTGAAGCATGCATAACTCTGAAAGTCAGTTAAACTTCTTTAGAGCCAAAATTATGGTCAATAGAAATATCAGACTATGTAACATGTCCCAATGAGCCATAATTGGGGGAAATAAACACCAGGCTTGCAATTTCAGGTTGGAATAAAGGTTCATTACAAAGCTAAGACGATGTGTGTTTTGTCTCTGCAGCAGTTAGAGAGAACATAATGTCTAGATTTATTTGGCCTTTTACATAAGGGGAGAGGTTGGTTTGGCCTGGACAGTGATGTTCCATATCTGCATTAACTAACCGCAATAAGATGGATGCTACTTTCCTTTGACTGAGCTGTGAGGTAGAAGTAAGAACGTGTACTTCTGGAGAAGATACACTCCAGGCATAACATCAGGACCGCCTCCAAACCCTTTCTGGACCATTCGGGCTTTGCGCTAGGGCTCATTATCCTGCTGAAAGAGGTCACAGTCTACAAGGAATATCATTTTTTATGAAAGTGTGTATGTCAGGGGTGTCCAAACAAGTCCTCCATCATGGTTTTCTTGGCATGAGATGAGGCACTTTTGGACAAGGGTCAGCTTGGTCACCCTGACCGGTCTGCAGCTCTGCAGCCCCAAACACAACAATGTGTGACACCTTTTTATCAAAGCCAGCATAAAGCTCCTGAGCAATTGGAGCTCCAGGATCTCGTCCCTCGGCCATTGCTCCCACTGTTTATGAAAGCACCTTCACTACTCACAACCACGTCATTACTTCTCCCTGTTCCTGACCCCTGCAGACTAGGAAAACCCCACAGGGGCAACAGTTGTGGGGTTGTTCTGACCCAGACAACCTGCCAATACTATTTGGCCCCTGCCAAGATCATTTAAATAGGGACCCCTTTTACACTTCGACTCTGGAGAAAATGGTTGTTAGTCGCCAGGTTCCAGTGACAAGAGACAAAACTTTCTTCTGAGTTCACCTCGCAATGGTTCCGATGTCCTGCTTGATCAATGTAAAAGCACTGAAGGTTTGGATTTTAAGGGACTTTTCTTTTCCATGGTATTCGTTAATGACATTTGTGTGACCCACAACAACTCAGTAAATAGATCCCACTTGTCTCTAAACTATTTAATAGTTGCTCTTCTGAGGAATCCACAGGACTGTGAGGATTTAATTTAAAACTGAATAACAATAATACAGCAAAGGGAAGTTCTTCAAGGTTTTGAACCAAAAAAATCCTTTTCTGGACGCATGCACTGTGGTTCTACATGCAGGTATTAGCAGCAGGTAGTCACCTTGATATGTACGAAAATACCACTCCTCATCATCTCCATAGGAATATTGTCCTGACCCTGGGGATAAAAGGGGAAAAAGAGGAGGAAAAGCAACTAATACAACCAAAAGATCTGTATCCAAGATGTTAAGCAATAGATGAAAGCGTTGTTCTGGTCTGTGTGGGGGCTTTTTAAAATGCCAAACAGCACCGAGAACTCATTTGAGACTGTTGCTTAACTTCTCATTAGAATCAGACTCTAGGGGGATATGGATCTTTTGGACAGACTTTGCATGCAACTAAAGGAATAAAGCTCAATAATCCTATTTGGAAAAATGTATTTTTGTGATACAAAGATCCATTGTTTCCAATCCAGCAGTGAGGCCCTCTATTGTTTTGGGAAGCATGAGTAGCAGTAAAACATTGATTAACTTTTAATACCAAACTTGCTTCTATTAATCGTACTTACCTTTCTGAGATAAGAGTGAAGCGGTGACACGAAACAGAACATGTATCATTAACCTTCACAAAGCAGCGAGTTACTATTGGAATATGAGCCAGCGAGAAAGGAAGGATGGAAAGATGTGTTTGAGAGGAGGAGGTGTAAGGAAGGGGTTAAGTACAGTTAGCAGACTTCAACCCTGGCTCTAGGATGTTATGTTGTGGACCCATATGACCCCCCCCCCCCCCCGCCACACACACACACACACACACACCCCAAAAGAAATCACATATTGGCCTAGTATTGGTTATTGAACCAGGCACTATGGGCACATCTCACATTTCCAGCCCCTTATTTCCTAATCATGGCTTTTCTTTCAGTTTAATAAAAGCTGTCTGGACCAAAATGCCACAAGTCATTCAATACACACGCACACACGCACACACACACACACACACATATTCAGTCTATTCACACACTGAGGTTTTAGCAGTCAGCACACACAGTGTGGATGGTGCAGAACAAACCCACCTACTGTGTGAGTCAGATTTAGCTCCCTAATGGGACAACGTCAGCATCTATTTCTTAATGGGAAGAAAGTTGACAGAGAACAAAATGGAAAACAAATTACAGGTGTGTGTGCGCAGGTGTGTGTGTCTTTGAAAGGATGATTAAAGTTCTGTAGTGCTGCATAATTTGGATTATCTAGGATGAGATCATTGACAATGTTACATGTTGTTTTTTAATGTTCTAATATATAAAACAAACCAGTGTTACCTTAAATCTTATTCTAGGACTCATTTTAAAGGCTTTGTGGGGAACTATTTTTGGACCGTCCCTACTTATCCACGTCTGTGTATTCGGAGTGCTGCCTCCTTTTTCAGCATCTACCTTCATATTTAAATGAGGCAATTAAGCTGTAGAATGTCTGCTTCTAAAACTGGAGTAATTTAATGAGGCTTGAAGGGCCGGAGCATTGGTCCGCACACAGCGGCCCCAATATATATGAATAATAGAATCTGCTGGGTGGCTTGGTGATGCAGTGGTGAGGACTGCCACCTTACAGCAAGAAAGTCCTGCTGAAACGAGCCGCTCTTTAATTGCCCGTAGGTGTGAATGGTTGTCGGTTGTTGTATGTTGGCAGTGCAATGAGCTGGTGACTTGTCCAGCTGTGGACCAGACCTCAGGCCTATCCCGGGCAGCTGCGTTAGGCTCCAGCTCCAGCAAATTCTTCCCATAATAAATGCAGTAAACTGCTTTGCACTTAGATTCAACTGACTGAGCTTCCCATAATCATCTCCTGAGCGTTTATGTGCAGCCTGTGACGGCTGTTCCAAAGGTAGCCTTGTGGCGCGTATAGGACATGTCAAGCCAGAACAGGATGCACTCAAAGCTCGTTTTGCTGAAAATCCTCAGGGAGTGAATTAGCTTTTAATTTCAGAGTCAGATATCCCAATTATCTTTTCTGTGTGAGCCTGTGATATAGAGAGTCGTAATAAGCACTCCCTGGAACGGTTGCCAGGGGCTGTCTGGGCAGAATAAAGCACCAAATAAAATAGGATGTCACGTTAACGGTTAACATTGAACATGCTGCTTAACACGCCTGCTGCCGCTTACATAATATATCAGTGGTTGATGATTGAGAGCGGGAAAAATACCCCCCCCCCCCCCCCCCACACACACACACACACACACAATTTTCCTCCATTAATAACCCAGTAACAGTAATGGTTACATGTTTTACCACAATATGTGTAGGTTTAAGTTACTGCTTATGTGGGAGGCATTCATGCAGCAGCTGCTGGCTGCAGAGGCCCAGTGATGAAATATGGTTCTTTCTAACAGCGGCCAGTCAGTACAAACGACCTAGACAGTGTGTCGATGAACAACTGACAACGTGCCTCTCGATAGAGCTGCAAACTATCTTCTCTGTAATTCTAGTTCGGTTCAGTATATTTCCATTCTTTAGTATATAGAAAATAATTACATAAATGATGGTCATAGTGATTCAGGAACATGGTAACACTCCTCTTGCCGTTTGATCGGATGTTAAAAGTAAAAGAACCATTCTGAAGTTTATCACTGCAAGAGTCTCGACGGTGTTTCTTGACTGAATATTAATCGGACGTTCTTTCCTCCCTCAGGATTTTCTAATGA